>NW_026636904.1:0-255629 GCF_028554395.1 Pezoporus wallicus
TCCCAAGGATGGAGAAATACCATTGTAAGGGAACCAGGACTCCAAACCCTGCCTGCAGGCAGCTGTGCTGGACAGGATTGAGCTCCCTACCTTCAGCAAGCGGCTGGTGTCCACGCTGGTCTGCATCCCTGCTGTGCTGCCAACCTGCTTCTTCTCACCACTGACCTGGGGGGGGCACAGACAATGGGATATAACACCCCCCATGAGCTCCCATCCCCAGCAACGGGCATTCCCTGATACCCCAGCCCCAGCAAGGGGCATCCCCTGATCCCCCTAACCCCAGCAAGAGGTGCCCCTGGTCCCCATCAAGGAGCATCCCCTGATTCACCCATCCCCAGCAAGAGGCACCCGTGATCACCCATCCCCAGCAAGGGGCACCCTCTGATCCCCCCAGCCCCAGAAAAAGACACCCCCTGATCCCCAAGCCCAAACAGGGGGCACTCCCTGATCCCCATCCCTAGCAAGGGGCACCCCCTGATACCCCCAGCCCCAGAAAGGAGCATCCCCTGATCCCCAAGCCCCAACAAGGGGCACCCCCTGATCCCCTCAGCCCCAGAAAGGAGCATCCCCTGATCCCGAAGCCCCAACAAGGGGCGTCCCCTGATCCCCAAGCCCCAACAAGGGGCATCCCCTGATCCCCAAGCCCCAACAAGGGGCATCCCCTGATCCCCCATCCACAGCAAGGGGGCACCCCCTGATCCCCAGGGTCAGCACCCACATAGTGTTGGGGTGCTCCATCACCATCGCCAGTGGGTGATGGTTACAGCCACACACCCCGTCCCCAGCCCCTCACCACCAGGATGAGGACCCTGAGCTCGGGCCAGTGCGTTTCGGGGGCCACTTGCTGCGCGATGCTGTCCCTGCCGTCCGGCCGCTCGCCCCGCTGCCACTGCACGAAGCCCCCCAGCATGCTGCGGCAAGCACTGCCCGAGCCGCGCCGCGCCACCTCCGACAGCTCGCCCTCCACGCCGTACAGCCGCGCCAGCGTGGACACTGTGGGGACGGGGATGGGGACGGGGTCAGGATGGTGGGGACAGGCCTGGGATGCGGTGTCCCCCGTGTCCCGGCTCACCCACCCAGGCAGGCGTAGCCGGCAGCGGAGGATGCCAAACCGGCTGCGGTGGGGAAGTTGTTCTCGGTGGCGATGTGGACCTTGTAGGAGAGGCTGAGCGCGGCCGTGTCCACCGTGCTGCTGCCCCGGCGCTTTCGGGCCAGGCGCCGCACTGTGAGGGATACAGGGAGGAACTGGGGATGCAGTGGGGAGCAGCGCTTCCCGGTGGATGGGATGGGATGGGATGGGATGGGATGGGATGGGATGGGATGGGATGGGATGGGATGGGATGGGATGGGATGGGATGGGGGACACTCACCCTCCCGCAGGCAGGCCTGCAGCCGGGGGTGCCCCACATCCGCCTCCTCCCCGTTCAGCCATAGCCGGTCCTCCGTGAAGTCCCGGCTGGCAGCGGCCGTGGTGGTGGTCTTGAGCTGCAGGGAAATGGGGGTCAGTGCAGTCGGAGGGTCCACAGCACTCCCCCCCAACCCCTGTATGGGATGGGGGACAGAGGGGCCTGAGCCCGGTCCTGACCCCATCCCAACCTGGTCCTGGTGCAGCGTGACGCTCAGGGAGGAGTTGATGGGCAGGATGAGGTCATTGTCCCGCTTGCCCCCTGCAAGAGAGAGCACGGCACGGCACAGCTCAGCGCAGGTAGGTACAGCACCACATCATTCAGCATGGCATAGGATGAACAGGGTCTGGAAGGACTCTGACACCATCGACCCCAAACATTATCCCACCAACCCACGGCACTGAGGCCTCGTCTCCAGGGACGCTGACTGCAGCCCTGCCCTGGTGTCCTGGGTTCAGCAGTAGCAGTCATGTTTCTCCTCCCTGGTAGCTGGTGCAGTGCAGTGTTTTGACTTTCATCTCAGGAACAGAGCTGATAACAAGGATGTTTTGGTTTGGCCAAGGACTTTGTGAGCCTCATGCTCTGCCAGGGAGGAGGGGAAGCCAGGAGGAAGCAGAGACAGGACACCTGACCCAAACTGACCAAAGAGCTATTCCATACCACAGCACGTCATGCCCAGGAGGTAATGGGGAGTTAGCCGGAAGGGCTGGGGGACTGCAGGGTTGGAGGAGGTATGGGTCGGAGCTTGGTTGGGCTTGGGGGGCAAGTTATCAGTCGGCTGGTGGTGAGGTGTTGTATTCTCTTCCCTTGTTATTTCCTTTATCATTATTATCATTGGTGGTAGCAGTAGTGATTTGTGTTATACCTTAGTTACTAAACTGTTCTTATCTCAACCCGTGGGAGTTGCATTCTTTTCGATTCTCCTCTCCGTCCCTCCGGGAGTAGGGGGAGGGAAAGAAGGGGGGGAAGTGAGCGAACGAGCTGCCTGACTGGGTTTAAACCACGACACCTGGGCAGCCTGTTCCAATGCCCCAGCACCCTCTGGGGCAGGAATTGTTCCTCATCTCCACCTACCCCTGCCCTGGCGCAGCCTGGGGCCGTTTCCTCTTTCCCACTGGGAGCAGAGCGCAGCCCCTCCTGGCTCCATCCTCCTGCCAGGCACTTGCAGGGAGCCATCAGCCACCCCTAAGCCCCGCACGGCACAAGGGGCACGGTCTGGCACCGCACCTCAGCCAGCTCCAACACCACCCCCCCCCCCCCCCTCCGGCCCGCACCGGGTGTCCCGGTCCCGGTGGGGCGGCACTCACAGTACTTGATGACGGCGATGTTGACGGGAGCCGTGCAGGTCACCGCGGACACCGCCATGGCGCTGCGGGCACGGTGCGGGCAGCACGGAGCCCCGGCCCCGCGCCCCGCGCGTCAGCGTGGCCTGCGGGTGGCTCCCGCCTCGCCATTGGCTGATCCCGCAGCGCCCGGCTCCTGGCGTCCAATGGCAGCGATCGGACCACGGGGAGGCTCCGCCCCCGCCGGCGCTGGGGTCGGCGCTCGGGGGAGCCATCTCCGAATCGGGAAGGGGCAGCGCATGCGCAGTGGCGCCAGTGCGGCGACAGTGCCACCAGTGCCCCCCAGTGTTTCCAGTGCTTCCAGTGCCATCCAGTGCTTCCAGTGCTCCCAGTGCCCCCATTGCCCCCAGTGCTTCCAGTGCTCCCAGTGCCCCCATTGCCCCCAGTGCTTCCAGTGCTCCCAGTGCTCCCATTGCCCCCAGTGCTCCCAGTGCCCCCAAGTGCTCCCAGTGCTTCCAGTGCCCCCATTTCTTCCAGTGCCATCCAGTGCCCACCAGTGCTTCCAGTGCCCCTCAGTGCCCTCAGTGCCCCCAATGCCCCCCAGTGCCCCCAGTGCTCCCAGTGTTCCCAGCGCACCCTAGTGCCCCCACTGCCCCCAGAGCTCCCAGTGCCCCTAGTACTACCAGTGCCCCCTAGTGCTCACCAGTGCCCCCAATGTCCCCAGCGCTCCCAGTGTCCCCCAGTGCTTCCAGTGCCCCCAGTGCCCCCAGTGCTCCCACTGCCCCCAGTGTGCCCAGTGCTCCCAGTGCTCCCAGTGCCCCCAGTGCTCCCAGTGACTCCAGCGCCCCCAGTGCTCCCAGTGTCCCCAGTGCCCCCAGTTCTCCCAGTGCACCCAGTGCTCCTAGAGCTTCCAGTGCACCCAGTGATCCTAGAGCTTCCAGTGCCCCCAGTGCTCCCAGTGCTTCCAGTGCCCCCCCCCCCCAGTGCTCCCAGTACCCCCCAGTGCTCACAGTGCTTCCAGTGCCCCTCAGTGCCCTCAGTGCCCCCAATGCCCCCCAGTGCCCCCAGTGCTCCCAGGGCTCCCAGTGTCCCCAGTGCTCCCAGTGCTTCCAGGGCCTCCCAGTGCCCCCAGTGCTCCCAGTGCCCCCAGTGCTCTCAGTGCTTCCAGTGCCCCCCCCCAGTGCTTCCAGTGCTCCCAGTACCCCCCAGTGCTCGCAGTGCTTCCAGCGCCCCTCAGTGCCTTCAGTGCCCCCAATGCCCCCCAGTGCCTCCAGCGCCCCCAGTGCTCCCCAGTGCCCCTAGTACTACCAGTGCCCCCTAGTGCTTCCCAGTGCCCCCAGTGTCCCCAGCGCTCCCAGTGTCCCCCAGTGCTCCCAGTGCTTCCAGGGCCCCCAGCGCTCCCAGTGCTCCCAGTGCCTCCAGCGCCCCCAGGGCCTCCCAGTGCACCCCAGTGCCCCCAGTGCTCCCAGTGCCCCTCAGTGCCCCCAGTGTTCCCAGTGCTTCCAGTGCTTCCAGTGCCCCCCCAGTGCTTCCAGTGCCCCTCCCAGTGCCCCCCCGTGCTCCCAGTGCTTCCAGTGCCCCTCAGTGCCCCCAATGCCCCCCAGTGCCCCCAGTGCTCCCAGTGCCCCCCGTGCCCCTAGTACTACAAGTGCCTCCTAGTGCTCCCCAGTGCCCCCAGTGTCCCCAGTGCCCCCAGTGTCCCCCAATGCTTCCAGTGCTCCAGTGCCCGAGTGCTCCCAGTGCCCCCAGTGCTCACACTGCTCACACTGCCCCCAGTGCTCTCAATGCCCCCAGTGCCCCCCAGTACTGCCATTGTCCCCAGTGCCCCCAGTGTTCCCTATCCCTGCAGCGTTCCCAATGCTCCCAAAACTCCAAACCCCAGTTCTCCAGTGCTACTACAGTGTTCCCTGCTCTCTCATTACCTCCACTGTCCCTGATGCCCCAGCTCTTCCCGTTATCCCAGCACACCCTCAGTGTCTCCAGTGCCCCCAATACCACTACACCACATCCCATCCCAATGTTCCCAATATCCCCAGTGCTTCCCTGGTGCTCCCAGAGCCTTCAGGATCCCAGTGCCTCCAGTGCCCCCAGCACCTTCCCAGCCCCCAGTGCTCCCAGTATGTGCTGTACCCCAATACCCCAGTGCCCCTCCAATGGACCCAGTGCCCCCAGCATCCTTCCAGTGCTCCCATTCCCCTCTCAGTGCTCCCAATGCCCTCAGCACAGCAGCGCCTGGGTGGCCCCATTCATCCCTATGGGCACCCCCCAACCCAGATCCACTGCCTGTGTCACCCCCCTCCTGTGGTCACTCATTGCAGCATAAAATACCCCCAGCTCCGGGTGTTGGGGGGGATGTGGGTGACACCGTGGTGCTCCCTCGGTGGCAGGGCAGGGGTCCCTGGCCCCACACCCCGGTATTTATAGGCATTTTCCATGGGTGGGAGCGGAGGACTCGGCACGCAGCTATTCCGGGATGTGGGATTCTTTCCACTCAGCTGCGGGACCCGATTTAGCAGCAGGGATGCATAAAGCAGCTTCCTCTGACACCCACCTCATCCAGCCTGTCCCCCCCTCCATGCCCTGGCACAAGGGTCCCCACCACCATGTACTGGGGGTCATAGGGATGGCACTGGGACCCCTGCGGTGGGGGTAGTCCCACTGCCATCATCCAGACACTGGCCATGCCATAGGGATGCTCAGGGCCACTTGCAGGATGTCCTTGTCCCCACCATCTCTGCCATCCCAGCCCCATTTGGCCAGGCCAGACCCCAGCATGGCATCAGGGTTCTTTTTAGGGGCCCTGCTGTAATCCCCCTCCAGGCTGGGAGCTGTGGGGATGCAGGACAGGAGGAAGATGCTCTACAGAACACATAGAGGGTCCGGCAGTGAGATTCCAGCTGGATCCTGTCCCAGGGCTGGTGGGACACGGTGCTGGCTGAGCAGGGAAAACCGTGCCAGCAATAGGGAACACACTTCCTCTGCTCATGTGTCCCCACGCCGTGTCCCTCTGTTGTGTCCCTACAGGCACCAGTAGGTTCTGTAAGGACCCAGGGCTCATTAGCACTGGGCCAGCCACTTGCAGGTGTAAGGGACAGCGCTGGGGACAGTCGTGTCCCCAAGTGCTGCCACCACAAATGGGATCCCACTGCCTGTAGCGTCCCCATGGCGTGAGATGGGTCAGGACGGAGCAGACCCTCAGCTCATTGGGACCCCCAGCACCCCTTCTCCCTGCAGGCACAGGCAGACACGGTGGTGGTGGTGCCCACCATTGCATGGCCACACATCCGTCCCCTCTGCTGCCATGCCCTCCTGGCCCTGGAAGGCCTCACAGGGGCTGTTCGGGGGGCAGATAAGGGGGTTCCTCAGTGTGATGAGCCCTGGCCATCGTGTCCCCAAGACTTACACTTGGGGCAACAGGAGCCCTGGGACAAGGGTGAACCCTGTACCACTCCAAAGGGGCACCAGCGGCTGCTCCCTGGATCGGTCTCTCCTCACTGCAGGGATTGGCTGTGCAGAGCCAGCCCATGTCCCTGGAGAACCCCAATGGGGCTCGGAGCCAGGACACCTCCCTGGGATACCCGGGGAAGGAACACCCGACGTGGTCCCCTGGCCAGTGCCCAGTGCGGCTCCAGGGACAGGACATGGTGCCAAGCACCCTCCCCATGTCCTGTCTTCGAGTGCCAGGGATGGCAGGACACAGAGCTGGGATGTGATGGGGGGATCCCCACACCAGGTTTGGCAGTGCCTGGCTCTGGGATCAAACAGCATCGCTATTAACAGGAGGAGATGATAAGATAAGGACAAAGCTGCAAACCCAAGCCCTGTGTTTGGGAAAGGAGAAGCCCGAGAAGCCAGGATTGGGGGCATGCACCCCATGGTTCCATCCCACATCCCAAAGACACAGCACTGATGGCACAAGGGAGACCAGGCATGGATGAAACTGCCTTTATTGAGAAAAATGGTTTGCTACAAATACATTATTGATCTGATTCTTCATCAAAAAACAGTAAAAGTTCTGGATATGCAAAAAGTCACGGGGA
The DNA here is from genome assembly GCF_028554395.1 of Pezoporus wallicus. Lineage (NCBI taxonomy): Eukaryota > Metazoa > Chordata > Aves > Psittaciformes > Psittacidae > Pezoporus > Pezoporus wallicus. Next base: position 6,730 of record NW_026636904.1, read on the forward strand.
ACACACGGACGAACCACGGCGGCATTCCCGGCACATCCCGGCCGGAGAGCACCCCGTGGGGAGAGGCAGGAGCTGCCCGTGCAGTGCCTGCCTGCGCCTTAAAGTGCTTTACAAAATCAGCTCTTTCACCCCGGCTCTGGCGCTGTGGGGCAGAAAGGAAGAGGAAGGAAGGAAGGAAGGAGACAAGAGGTTAACAGTGCTGTCCCAGGGACAGGGAGCTCCCTGCAAGTGAGAGCCAATGGAGGCTGCTTCAGGATATGAGTGTTCCGGCTAGGGATGGGACAAGGAGACCCTCATGGGTCCCTTTGGAGATACCAGTGCTCTCCATCCCACCAGAGCCACGTTCCTGGCTGGGCAGGTACCAGTAGTGCTGGTAAGAGAAGACCCCATCCCTCCTTGCTAGGGGAGCAGAGCAGCTCCAGCCCTTTCCCTGCCATAGTCTGCATGCTCCTCACAGAGCTGCTGGCAGCATGGGGAACTCACAGCCCCCAAACCATCCAGTACCATTCAAATCAAAGCTGAAAACCAGGACAGTATTGCTAGTGCAGAGCTGGAGCCTCGGATAAACCAAGCAGGGACATGCAGAGGGACTGCTCTCCCAAACCTCTCCCCTGCAAACCCTCACCGGAAGGTACCGTGCATCACAGGTCCTTCACTGAGAGCCCTGGGCTGATCCAGTCACTGGTGAGACTCCAAAGGGTGGCAGGGCCCCAGCACAAAGCTTCTCTCCCCAAGCACCAGTGAAGACCCTTCATAAGGGACACGATTTCTGCTGCACAGGGGGGCATGCTCAGGCTGGCAGCAGCACAACCAAGGCCTGCAGGTGGAGATCCCACTTCCACCCTCTCCCAGCCCAGCAGAGCAAACCCCACCAGCAGCAGGCAGTGAGGGCACACAGGAAGGGGACATGGAAGAGGACAGGTCACCAGGATGCTATGGAGCATCTCTTGGATCAACATTTGCCCATGTGTGCCCTGTTCCCAAGGAAGGGAGATGCAATCCCCTATTTCAGGGGGACAAGATGCCCAGTGCTGGGGATAGGATCCTGCACAGGCAGACATCCCTCCTGCACACCCATCACTCAGACACAGTCCAGCTGCTCCATAGTGAATACCAACACCCCACAACTAACCTGCCTGCTCCTTCACAAACCAAAACCACACTGAGCAGTGCCACGGAACAAGGCCTGCAAGGGCTCAGCCATCCCAAGCCTGACCACTGTACACGGTTAGCAGATGCTGGAGAACACAAGTAATGCTGCAGCTCCTCAAAAAGGCAGCCTGAAGAGGCAGCCAAAGAGGTGCTGCTCTGACCCAGCATGTCCTGTATCACAACATGCCAACAAGGGAAGGGAATGGGTCAGAAACAGCCAGAGGACATCCAGGCACAAAATCAGTCTAGGGTCCGGCTACTGCCTCCTACCTGATTTCAAACCCACAGCGTGTTTGTGTGTTTGGGGTATTCTTTGTTTTAAAAATAGACTTTCTTAATAATGTTCCATAAAAATACTCTTGTCCTCAGTGTCGGATATTGCAGTGTGAAGAGTTAACAGCTTCTGTTCCCGCTCTATAAAACGTGGAAAAGGCATCACGCTGATTCATGTAGAAAAACGCAAGAACTCAGTATCACAAGAGCCGGTACAAAATGGGAAAGGTGAGAGTTTCACTGGATGCCATTGCTGTGGACTCCTCCGAACCCATTGTCAGCATGAGCACAACCGTCCTGCCCTGGGATTCAGCCTGGCCTGGGCAGCATAGGAAGGAGCACTGGGGACGGGACAGATCGATGTCTCTGGCAATAACCTTGTGGAGTTTCAAAACCCAAAGGATGCTCCGTGCCGTTTTCTTCCTTTCCACAAAGGACATGGATGATTGCAGGTTCCAATTAGGGCATTTCTGCATTAAATGCATCCAGGTTTGACGTACCTATTCAATTGCAACAGAGAGCATGAAGACAAACGGTGCCAAAAAGCATCTAATAATAAATAGATCTGGACACAGGTATATACTCTGTATATGGGTATGAAATGCCTAATGGAGGAACGGTCCCATCCCTCCGGTGCCGACTCCTCTCTCCTCCCTGCATGAAGTCTCTGCTCACTCACCGGTCCAGCTCGACATAAGGACACTCCACCTTCTTAAACAAGGTGGGATGTGCACAGAGAGGAGAGGGAAGAGCAGCAGCAGCGGGTCTCCAGGGGATTGATAAGCTCCGTGCCTCCCCAGTGGGAAGGCTGAGTGTGCAAAAGGGGGTCCGATGCTCCCCAGTCACCCTCAGTTCTCGGACAGTGACAGTGCCAGGGCTGCCTGCAACGCTGCCTCCTCGTCAATGTTGTAGTCCTAAAATCAGAGAGGGGTGGTCATAAGTGGTACAGCCAGGACACAGATTCTACATCAAGCACCAAGGAGCCCTCCCTGCTCTTTATGGTGACACCGAGCTTCCCGTTCCTCCAGCATGTGTGTCCCAGGAATGCCGTGCTGCTTGGGGCATCCTTTGTGCCCACAGTCCCTCTCCAGCCTGGAATCTGCCAACACCAGCCCTGCTCTTAGACGTGGTGGAGGGCAGGGACAAAATATGCCCATGCCAGCAGCTGTGCCCAAAGGGAAAAGCTTTCTAGCAGGGTCACAGGTTTCTCCATCACTCCAGTTTGGGTTTATACAACACAGTGATCGCTCCCTAAACGGGGATATTTCTCTCTAAGTATTTGGAGGTTCCTTTCCCTGACTTCTAATGGCCCTGCAATAAAGGTACCATGCTGACAAAACCTCCCCTCAGTCCCTGCAGCCAGGTCTGGGCAATCACACCCCCCCTCTCCACTCAGGAATGGTCAGCAGCTCCCCAAGAGGGGATCCATGGACACCGCTCACCTACAGCAGCCAGATCCCCCCCCAGGCCTGTACCGTTCTCTTCCCACTGCTTGTGAAGCCTCAAAGAAAAGGCCTTTGTGTTACAGCTCCTCAGGGGATGAGTTTAATGGAGTGCATGGAGGAAACAGCTCATCTTCATGGTGCAATAAGATTTTCCTCCTCCTTCAGAGAGGTTTTCCTGGTGTGTCTGATGAGGATCAGCTTGAGTTCTCTCAGAGCAGAGGGGGAGCTCAGCCCCACAGCTGTGAGGGTCTTCTGAGAGAGGCTATACATGTGCCTCCCACAAAGCCTAAAGGAGGATCTGCCCCCTTTCCCTCCAGGCTGGGGGAAGATGACCCCATTTCAGCTGAGGTACTCACCACGAAGGTGTCATAGGAGAACTTGTGCCTGTGAAGGAGGTGCTGGAGGAAGTTGGCGCTCTTGTAGCTGGGGTCCCCCCAAGGCATGGCTGAGCAGACCGGGCACACCTGCAGAAGGCAGGGACAAAAGAGAACCATGACCAATAGGCACAGACCCTTCCATCTCTTATCTCCTGAAGAGGGGAGCAGCGCTCCCGCTGTTTCTGACAGAGTGGGATCTGCAGAGGATGTGCTAAAACGGGGGTCCCTCACCCCCCCCAAGCAGATCTCTTGGTGGACAGAGCCTCTGGCCCATGGCTCAGCCTGCTTTTAGGCCACTGACAAGTTACACACACATGTGAGCACCTCTGAGACAGCGATAAAGCTGCAAGTTCCCTGCCCTGGTCAACCCAGTGTGGCCAACCCAGATGGGGAGAGGAAATCCAGCACCACCCAGGTTGATAGCACATGGGGATGGAGGCAGCTCATCCTAGAAAGCCTCTTAACAAAACAAACAGGGGCAGGTCCCCACCTCTCATCAAAGGGATCTAAAACAAACTAAGCCAGCTGGAAAACACAGCTCTGCATGCCGGTGGCCTCGGATGCAGCATCAGCTACGGCATATTTGGATTTCCAGGAGCTACCCCGCACAGAACCAACCCCTCCCAGCATCACTCACCACTTTGTTAGGGTCGTTGCGGTGGTTCTCCATGCAGTGCTTCACCAGCTCCTGCTGGTCCAGGTTCCGGGCCCCACAGTACGGGCACACAAACGTCGAGCGATTGGGAATGTTGCTAAAGAGAGCCAGGGCGAGCTCAAAACCCCCAGGAAAGGACTGGATTGACTCCTTCCAAACTAAGCCAGCCACCCCCACTGTGATATCCAGGCATAGCAGAAACCAGCCCAGCCCGTTCCCACCCCAGTTGCAGGCTGAACCACCCTGGTTTGCTCGGTCCTTCCTCCCACTCCACACTCTGAAATACAGGGCAGACAGGGGCTGCAGGTGACAGGAGGGAAACGGTGCTGATGTTTCTCCCTCTGGTTTCCCAGAGGAAAGTAAAACCCACGTTTGGATTTTAGGGCTTGTAAGGGACCAGGGTGACTGTGCAGCCCAACAAGGAGGGACGCGTTTCCTTACCCGACACATGGCAGTACCTGGGAATAGGCTGGGATGTGGGGACAACCGGAACGAACTTGGGGCAGTTGGCCATCTGCTCCTGCACCTTCGTGCAGGATGAGATGTGAGAGCGCATCTTTGCGAGGGTCACCTGGAGCACAAGGAGAGAAGAGATGTTCCTGTCAGCTTCCAGACAGTGCTGGAGGCTCTGCCACAGCTCAGGACAGCAGTTTTGGCCAACCAGGGCAAACAGTGGGCTGTGCAGGATGACCCACACCAGCATGGAAACGCTGCACCAGCACGTTCTTCTTTGCAGGACAGAGATCTGGGGCCACATGCTCACTGCACATATCCCCAGAGGTCACACACGGCCACCCGGGCTGTGTTATTACATTAGCTCCATGTTCCTTTTCAAAGGAGGCACTGCTGACAGGCAGAAACCCCACACTGCTCTGACACTGTAGAGGACTGTCCCTGGGTCACAGCCAGGCAGTTACAAGAAGATCCCCAAAGTTAACGGGAGCCAGGAAGTACATCAGCGGAGACACACCATGAATCATAGCTTTTTAGCCAGTCCTGGAGCGTCCCAGACCAGACTGCCCCAGGCAGGGCCAGGCCATGCTGCTGGTTCAGCTTCCCCACAGCCGCTGGGATTGCAGCACCTTAAGCAAGAGCTAAATCCTTACCCTCATTTGGAGCAGAGCTGGTTTGCCTCAGCCTCTCCTGTGTTGCAGGAAAACCTCAGCCTGCTTTTGAAGGTCCCCACTGTCTAATAATAGCTCCAGTCTGCTGACAAAGGCAGCTAGGAGAGAGTGCCTTCATCTCCACACAGCCCCGCTTGCCTGGCTCATGGCAGCAGCAGCGACACGTAGGGGACCTCATGGGCACAATGTGGGGCCACACTGAAGAGGGGACACTCCGAACAGAGGCCCCCACAATCCCAACCACCAACAGCAAGTGACCTCCGGCCATGGGACAGGCAGTAGGATGGGTACGGGCAGCCTTCCCCCATGAGCTTTACCTTCTTGCTGCAGCCTCTGCAGGGAGCCTTGTAGGACGAAAGCTGTTTCTCCACACTGGAAGCCTTCTCCACCTTCTTGGGATCGAAGGGCATGCGGCAGAGCGGGCACAGAGGGGATGGCACTTGCAGGCAGGGCTGCAGGCACTCCCCACAAAAGCTGGGGGCACAGAGAGCGACACTCAGCAACCTGATGTAGGGAGGAGAAGGGGGACCCCAGCCCCAGGACACCCCAGGCTGCAGAGCAGCCCCAAACCTCAGGGATCAGCATCTCCAGTGGGAGAACTGGGAGCCTGGGACAGGGTGCAGGGGGGGGCAGGCACTGCTGAGGCACTGAGACCTGAGGCTGGGAGTGGATTTGAACAGAGCCAAACAACAACTGGTGCTGAGCATTGAGGCCATGCAGGAATAAAGGCAGTGAGCACATCAGAGCCCGGTTCACCTCCTTTCAAGGTCCTTATGCCTGCAGCAGCAGGGATGAGAAATCAAAGCAGCGGAGAGCAAGCACAGAAAGGGACCCCCAGGCACAAGGCAAAGCAGCTCCGTCTCCACAAAGTCAATGGTCACGGCATCCCCATCCCCTCCGCTGCCAGCCCAGCTCACGTCACCCACAACGGGGGAATGAAATGCTGCTGCCGAGCCCCTGCTGAGGGACAGCCACAGTGCCCCTTGCCCCACGCCACTGCCATCACCCCAGGAAGCACCCCCAGCCCCAAATGTGCTGGAGATGGGGGGAAGAGCGAGACCATACAAGGGGAGATGCCCCAGGAACAGGATGGGAAAGGGGGACAAGCAGACCCCTGCTCCCCAAGGCAGCGCTTCAGCCTTTCACCATGTACCGGGGGCAATGGGAACGGTGCACAGCACCTGTGGGGTCAGGGCAGGATTCCCATCGGGTTAGACCCGGGCTGACACTGGGGGCAGGAACCAGGTGTGGGCACAGAGGGGCAAGGTTCAGGTGATCAATGGAGTTAAGACCCTCGGGTGCACACAGTGGGGGAACAAGGCAGCACGCAGCTCCCCAGGGGGGAAACGGGCTTCAGGATGGGTGCAACGCACCCGGTGCTGATGGAGCTGCTGGGGGGCCCCGGTACCGGGCTGTGGGGGAGATGGAGGGTACCGATACCGGGCTGTAGGGGAGATGGAGGGTACCGGTACCGGGCTGTAGGGGAGATGGAGGGTACCGATACCGGGCTGTAGGGGAGATGGAGGGTACCGGTACCGGGCTGTGGGGGAGATGGAGGGTACCGATACCGGGCTGTAGGGGAGATGGAGGGTACCGGTACCGGGCTGTAGGGGAGATGGAGGGTACCGGTACCGGGCTGAATGGAGAAGGAACAATGAGGGTCCCCCCAGCAGGCTGGTAGGGGGGGATAGGCGTCAGGTGATGGAGGTCACCGTACCGGGATGGGGCGGTGGCATGGGGACACCGGTACCGGACCGCGGGTACGGGGTGGGGATGGGGGGGGATCCCGGTACCGGGACGGGACCGGTGCCGGCCGGGTCACGGGACAGAGGCCCCGGTGCGCTGGGGGAGCGCCAAGCGGGCTCTGGGTCGGGCCGGGCCGGGCCGGGGTCCCCGCCGCCGCCGCCCCGGGCCCCGGCTCACGTGTGTCCGCATCCCGCGATGCCGACGGCGCGGTGGAACACCTCGAGGCAGATGGGGCAGCTGAACTGCGCCTCCAGCGCCTCGCCCGCGGGGCCGGGGCCGGGGGGCGGCCGCGGGGACCCGCCCGGGGCCTGAGGCCGCTGCGCCGCCGCCACCAGCAGGCTCCGGAACATGGCGGCGGCGGCGGGGAGGCGGGGACGGAACCGGGGCCAGCGGCGCGCTGCTGCGTCATCGCCGTGCGCCCCGACGGGTGGGACGGGACCGGACCGGACGGGACGGGCCGGGACCATGTGCGAGGCGGCGGGGGACGGCGGCGGGTGCGGAGCGGACATGGGGCCGTGCCCCCCCCCACCCCACCCCGTGCTGCCCCCTGGTGCTCACCCCCTCCCTAACCCCCTGGTAACGTCCCCGGTACCGGGATCGCTGCCGCCCCCGGGGTGCGGTGTCCCCGGTGCTGCCGTTACCGGCCGTGTCCCCGCAGCCACCCGCGGACCTGCATGAAGTGCGGGAAGGGCTCCGCCGCACTCATCATCCGCGTCGGGGACCCCTTCTGCCGGTGAGGGGCTGCCGTGTGCGGGGATGCGTGGCTGGGGACATCGGGGCTTGGGACGTGGGGTGTGTGAGGCGTTAATGGTTGGGGGCATCGGGTCCCTGGGATGTTGAGGGCTGGGGACATCAGTTCTTTGGGGCAGCAAGGCTTGGGTGTGTTGGAGCTTGGGGACGTTGGGTCCCTGGGACGTTAGAAGTCGGGGAGCTCAGGTGTTTGGGACATGGAGGCTTGGGGATGTTTGGTGTGTGGGATGTTGGGGCTTGGGGACATTGCATCTCGAGGATATCAATGGTTGAGGACTTCGGGTCTCTGGGATTTGGGGCTTGGAAACATTGGGTCTCTGGGGTATCAGTGACTGCGGGCACTGAGTCACTGGGAAGTCTGGGCTTGGGAGCATTGGATCTCTGGGACATCAAGGCTTGGAGACAGGGGCCTTGAGGGCTTTGGGGCTGGGGGACCTGGGGGCTGTGGAACACGCCATGGCTTAGGGCTGCGTCCCTGCAGCAACTGCTTCCACGAGTACTTCGTGCACAAGTTCCGCGCGATGCTGGGCAAGAACCGCATCATCTTCCCGGGAGAGAAGGTACCGATTGGGGTGCACACGTGTGGGGCTGACCTGAGCGGTGGCAGCAGCACCGGTGACCATCCCTCATGTCCCCATAGGTGCTGCTGGCGGTGTCGGGGGGCCCAGCCTCCAGTGCCATGCTCCGGCAGGTCCAGGAGGTGAGAATGGGGGTGATGAGAGGGTCTGGGGAGGGGGGCACAACTCAAGCACCCGCCTTACCCTGTGCCTTTGGCAGGGGCTCAGCCGGGAGACAGCCAAGAAGCTCCGCTTCATCCCTGGTGTCGTCTACGTTGATGGTAGGGGTTACCCCCACTCCCAGTACAGGGTCCCCCAGGGTTGGGGGCTGTGGTCCCCCAGGGATGGGATGGGTGCCCCCTCCTCTCCTCACTGGTGGTGCCCACTTGCCTCGCAGAGGGAGCGGTGCGTGGGCAGAGCCCGGCACAGCGGGAGCAGAGCCTGGCCTGCGTGGAGACCCTGCTGCAGGCAACCGGCTTCCCCTACTACCTGGTGCACTTGGAGCAGGTACATGGGTGGTGAGGGACACACACGCTGGAGTAAAGGGGTATGCTTGGCTATCCCCATACCACCCTCCCAGTGTCCATCTCTGCCCCATAGGCGCTGGAGCTGCCCGCATCCATCCTGCGCCCTGGGCCGGTGACACCCAGTGAGCCCAGTGTGTCCTATAAGGAGGCTGTGGAGGGTTTCATCCAGCAGCAGCGGCAGAAGGGGTACGGGGACAAGGACAGTGGCACCTCGCCACCTGGCCTTGGCAGTGGGGAGTCACCGGAGGGTCCCCCGGCTGCCCCCCGCCTGCCTGCTGCTGCCCTCACCCAGGAGCTGCTGAAAGTCTTTGAGGCTGTGCAGACACTGACAGCAAAAGAGGAGCTGCTGCAGATGCTGCGGTGAGTGGCTTATCCTGCCCGGACCCAGCACCGGGCACTGCGCGGTGGCTCTGAGCTGGTGTCACATTGTCCCCAGGATCCACCTCATCCTGCAGACAGCCCGGACCAAGGGCTACACCAAGGTGATGACCGGTGAGACCTGTACATGTGTGGCCATCAAGCTCCTCACCAACCTGGCGCTGGGTCGTGGTGCTTTCCTTGCCGTCGACACGGTGAGCAGCCAGCTGGTACCCTGTCCTCTAGCTGGGGGTGTCCATTCCCACCCAGAGCGATGATGCCGTGGACCCGGGTTCTGTGACTTGGTGCTGCCATGGTCCCCCATCAAGCCACGCACCCACAGGGCTTCAAGGACGACCGCCACGGTGATGTGATGGTGGTGCGTCCCCTGCGGGAGTACACGGCCAAGGAGATTGCCTTCTACAACCACTTCTTCAATGTCCCCACCGTCATTGCACCGCCGCTCCCCACCAAGGTAGGGGTGTCCCTTGGTCTGCATGGGGTGGATCCCAAGCTCCACGTCCCCATGGTGAGGTTGGGACCCCTTCTCCCATCCCTGCCCTCTCTGTTTGCCCTTGCAGCGCCGGGATAAGCCCAGCATCCGCCATGTGGTAGAGCACTTCCTCATGGGGCTGCAGAAGGATTTCCCCTCCACCATCAGCACCGTCTACCGGTAGAGCATCCCCTCTGTGGGGGCACTATGGGGTGGTATGGGGGGGCAAGGGGGTGCACCCCTCACCTCCCTGTGTTGTCTGCAGGACGGGTGAGAAGCTGAGCGCAGATCTAGCCAAGCCGAGCTGCGAGTCCGAGCGCTGCCTGCTCTGCCTGTGTGCCCTGGACCTCGATGGGGGTGAGTGGGGAGGGCAATGGGGGGGATCAGGAGGTTGGGGGCACGGTGCATCCCCAAATCACACCTGTGCCCTCTGGCTCTTGTAGAGGAGGAGCTGGCCCTGGAGCCCACATTGATCATAGATGAGCCAGAGATGGAGAGGAATGGGTGCTGCCAGGACCCCCTGGCAGCAGGGTGAGCATGTGGGGCAAGGGGGGGATGCTGTGTTGGCAGCAGGGCCACCACTCAGGGTCCCTGTCCCTTCAGGGCTGAGCACAAATCTGCCTACATCCCGCTGCTGTGCTACGGCTGCCGCCTCACCTTCAAGGAGCTGGTAAGGCTTTTGGTGTGCAGTGGGGTGTTTTCCTTGGGAACAGGGGTCCCCATACCCACAGCTCTTCTCTTACAGGGTCCTGTCACCACGCTTCCGCCTTATGTGCGTGCTGAAGCCCAGCGCAGGATCCGCAGGTAATGGGGATGGGGGGATCCCTTCCCTGCTATCTCAGCACCCTCCTGATGCCACATGCATCCATCCACCATTCACCTGTCCACCCCCCATCCATCCGTCCATTCATCCATCCATAATCCATCCACCCACACACCCATCCATCCAGTGTTTATTCCCTGCAGTGCCGAGATGCAGCAGCAGAACCAGGAGGTTCCACCAGAGGACAAGGAGCTTGGCAAGAGCTGAAAGGGCTGGGGACAGTGGGGGACACAGCGCCCAATCCCTCTGGGGCACCAGTGGGGCAGGGTGCCAGCCCCCCAGGGGTGCCCTGTAGGATGGTGGGGAGCCCCTGGGCACCGCTGGCACCCAAGTAGTTGCTTTTATACCTCATTTTGGTTACACCTGAGGAGCAGGGAGAGCTCCCAGCCCCATCTGGGGTAGGCAAGGGTGCTGGAACCCCCTAAAGCAATAGGTTCCTAGTCCCACCCCAGACACACACACCCCCACCCCCCCCAGCTGAGCATCACTCCGCCAGGCCTCAGCTTTGTTTTATTAGATATTTGTATAAATAAACCATTTGAATTAATAATACAAAAAATAAACCAACAAAACCAACATCACGGTAAGTGTCTATAGAGTCCAGCTGGGGCTGCCGGCCCCCCCCCCTCCTAGCTAGGGGAGAGCCACAACCGAGGGCCCCCCATCCTGGGGCTGGGGGGCCTATTGCTTTTGAGTTTAACCTGGTTCTGGACGGGGTTGGTGAGAGCAGTGGGGAGGCACAGGTTGGCTCCTGCCTCCCCCCTGCTCTGCAGCCAGGGGTACCCATGGGGTGGGGGGGTGTCCGGCTCCTGTCCCCCTCCCTGGGAAGGCACAGAGTGGGTTTCTGCAGGTCAGACGGTGCTTCAAAGCAACATAAGAAAAACATCCCCCCTAAAAGCGAGCACCGAAAGCCCCGTGTCCCACTGTGTGCCCTGGCAGGATACAGCCCCAACGTGCGGGGCTGGTTAAGGCATTGGTGGTGATGTCCTTGGGAAGGGAAAGGGGCGCAGGTCTGGAGCCCCTTCCCCTTTACTCCTTCTCCCGTGTCCACTTGATCATGGTCTCGGGAGAGCGGTAGAGGAAGATGAGCTTGGCGTAGAGCTCCTCCTCCAGCTCCAGCTCGCCCGTCTCCCGCACCAGGAAGATGTCCTGGCACAGCTTCAGGATGCGGTCCACGCAGGGCAGCTCCTCGAACATGATGGAGTGCGAGATCTCGCTGAAGAAACCCCGCACGAACTTCCCGATCACCAGCACGATGGAGACGTACAGCCCCATGATCCTGCAAGATACAGGGACGCACGCACCCTGTAACCCCCCTGCCCTTAGGTGCAGCCGCTCTGTGCCCCTCATGCATCCCCATCCACGTACCCGTAACCAGCCAAGAAGCCCAGGCTGGGGGGGCTGACTTTGTCGTTGAAGATGACCATGGGGAGGATGTTGCTGATGCTGCTAGGGGCATCCTTCAGCCGCACCACCCACCACTCCACGAAGCTGCTACCCCCTTGGCTGGCGCCTGCAAGCTCCCGTTTCAGCTGCACCTCCACGTCCAGGTAGCTGTCTTCCCCGTCTGCAGGGAGCATGCACAGTGATAGAATGGTTTGGGTTGGAAGGGACCTTAAAGCCCATCCAGTTCCAACCCCTGCCATGGGCAAGGACACCTTCCACTAGAGCAGCTTGCTCCAAGCCCCTGTGTCCAACCTGGCCTTGAACACTGCCAGGGATGGGGCAGCCACAGCTTCTCTGGGCACCCTGTGCCAGCGCCTCAGCACCCTCACAGGGAAGAGCTTCTGCCTAAGATCTAACCTCAACTTCCCCTGTTTCAGTTGGAACCCATCACCCCTTGTCCTATCACTGCAGTCCCTGACGAAGAGTCCCTCTCCAGGTTCCTTGTAGCCCCCTTCAGACACCGGAAGGCTGCTATGAGGTCTCCACGCAGCCTTCTGTTCTCCAGGCTGAACAGCCCCAACTTCCTCAGCCTGTCTCCATACAGGAGGTGCTCCAGCCCCTGAGCATCCCCGTGAGCTCCTCTGGCATTGCTCCAGCAGCTCCATGTCCTTCTTATGTTGAGGCCACCAGAACTGCACACAGTGCTGCAACTGGGGTCTCACAAGAGCAGAGCAGAGGGGCAGGATCTGCGGTGCTCACAGCCCAGCACACGAGGGGTTTCTGGGCTCAGCTCACACTGAAGCAGCTCACGTTCAGTTTCTCATCAACCAACACCCCCAAGTGCTCCTCAGGCTGCTGTGAATCACTTCTCCACCCAACCTGCATCTGTGTGCCCCCAGCACTGAGTACTTACAGGGGAGAACACACCACGGCAGGACCTACCTGGCAGCAGCTGCTTCACGGGGTTGGCTTCAGGGCCATTGGGCGCCCGGATGTATCTGGGGAAGAGCCTGGGGACTTCCCTACAAGAGAGGGGGATAAGTGAGGGGGGCACCGTCCCGCTGACATGGGGGCATCATCCTCACCCCCCAGGATACTCACACCGGCGTAGTGCGGGTGCCCTGCAGCAGCTGTGCGAGCTGCTCACGCTGGGGCGCCCCGGGCTGCAGGTCAATGCTGTGCTTGTCGAAGGTGTGCTCCACCGTGCCCCCTTTGCCCAGGTCCCTGCGGACAGCACAGGCTCCGTGTAAGTGCCATGGGGCTCAGGAGGCGCTGCGTGCCCCACACCGTGCCCTGCAGTACCTCTGGAAGGTCCAGGTCAGGCGGAGGGTGATGTCTGAGGAGCCGTTCTGCAGCTCCCTCCGCATCTGCTCCCTGCTCGGGGGGCTGATGCTCCAGAGCGAGCCTGAGCTGCCCTCGATGCGCGCTGTCACGATGTCCTCATAGCCATACAGCGTGATGAACTGCATGGCAACCTGGGGGGACACACGGCTCAGCACCCACCCAAGGACACCCCAACCCCAGCAGGATGGAGCTGGGGGCGGGAAGGGGATTTGCAATGGGGGAGGAAGGATTTACCGGCTGCCTCTCGAACTTATGGGTGAGGGCTTCATAGTCCTGTGGCGTGAAGGGCTGGATGGATTGCTGCTGGGCGCTCATAGTGAACAGCGGCTGCAGGGGGACAAGGTGCCATCAGCTGGGCAGGGGTCTCCAGCATCTGGGCTGGGTACCACAGCACCCACCGCCTGCATCCTCACCTCGTACCCCCCCAGCTTGAGGGTGACGGTGACGTCGATGGGGTGGTTCACAACACCCACCACGGAGCGGATCAGTGACATGAAGAGCAGCGGGAACCAGATGATGGCCACGAGGAAGAGGATGATGAGGCCCCCCATACCATACTTGACGATCTTCTTCTTCTTCTGCCCCTTGGGCTGGGGGTATTTCTGCAGGGGGAGGACAGCACACAGTGCCAGGTGGGCTCAAGGGGACCCCAAGCAACACGGGGTTACTGGAGGGCCCTTCCCAGCATGGTGGGGACGCACCTTCTCTGTCTCACGGCTGCACTTGATGATGAAGATGTTGGCATAGATGTCCTCCACACACATCCAGTTGGACAGGGACAGCGTGGTGTCTGTCCAGACCCAGTCCATGACAGCCCGCAGCTCCACCAGGAAGGGCACGAGGCGAAACCTGCGGGGGAACACACTCATAGAATCCTATATAATCCTATAGAAACCTGGGTAGGGACATTCATAGAATCATAAATCTTCTTGCCCAAAAGTGGTTAAAGGCTCCATCCCTGGCAGTGTTCAAGGCCAGATTGGACTGGGCTTGGAGCAACCTCCCCTAATGGAAGGTGTCCCTGCCCGTGGCAGGGGGTTGGAACTGGATGATCTTAAGGTCCTTTCCCACCCAAACCGTTCTATGACTCTATGACCCAGGGAAAGGGGGCTGGTGCAGCACCCTGTGTGTGCCTGGGGGTCCACGTGGCCCCGTGCCGTACCCCTGGAAGAGGAAGAGGTTGAGGTGGTTGTATTTCTTGGTGAGGAAGTTGCCCAGGATGCGCGTCGGGTACCCGCAGCGGATCTGGTAGGCTGACAGCGAGAAGTAGATGCACTTCACAAAGTACCACAGCTGCGCCACGGTGTTGAGGCTGAACAACCTGCAGGAGGGAGGTGTCACCCCTCCGGCCACCTCCACAGCCAGGCTGGGCTTGGGGACACAACGGTGCCACCCCAGGGGCCACCCAAGGACCAGGCTGTACCCTGGCATCCCCAAGGGGTGCTCGGTACCTTTCCGTGACAGCCGGCAGGATGAAGAACATCCAGAGGTGGATGCTGAAGACCAGGATGACCTGGAAGATCAGCTTGCCCAGCACGGTCTTGCGGAGGTAGAGCGCGCGGTCGATGACCATGGTGGTGAACTGGATGAGCAGCATGACCAGGAACGCCTCCGGTACTTGGTTATCCGACAGCGAGGAGGTGATGTCGGTGGCTGCAGAGTGTTTCTGGGGATGCAGGAGAGGTCAGGATACGCCCCAGCCTGACCCTGCAGTGGGAGCCAGCCCTGTGGGTACCCCCTGCTCACCCCGAAGGCCCAGAAGCCGAAGATGATGATGATGAAGTCAACCACGTCGGCCAGGAACATGAATGCGTAGACGTCGGTGGCTGCACGGTGCTCAGTGTGCAGGATGTCCCAGAAGAACCTGCGCACCGGCTGGTACATGTTCTGTGCCCTGGAGGGACAAGGGATAAAAGGTATGGGTTACCAGGGACTGCACCCCGCGTCCCGCACCCCATCCAGCACCACAGGGCACTCACATGGTGACGAAAAAGAGCTTGACCCGCAGCCCGAACGTCTTCAGCTTCCTCTGCGCATGGCTCTGTTTTACCTCTTCCTCTTCTTCTGCTTCTTCATTCCCAGCCTCTGCAAGTGATGCACAGCATGGGTGACAGCCAGGGCCCTGGAGGGCCGCATCCTGCCCGGCAGCAGCACCCTCTGCCCCAGGGGAAAGCAGCCTTGCCCCTCACCAGGGTGCAAAGGGGGGCTGGTGCTCACCTTCCTCTACAGACACCTTTGGCTGCTTCTTCCGCTGCCACCTCCTCCTCCTGAAGCGGAGCTGGGCGGCCTTCGCCTCCTCATCCTGCCCCACAGCATCACCCTCTGGCTCCGGCTCCGCAGCTGTGCTTGGTGCCCCTGGCTCTGCCGGTGCCTCCGTCCCTTCCTCATTCACCACCAGCAGCGGGGACTCTGCTTCCTCCTTCTTCTCCTCCTCTCCCTCATCCTCCACCCGCTCCGCCTTCTTCTTGGGGATGAGGTGCTCCTCATGGTCCCACAGCCCATAGGACTGCAGAGGATGTGGTCAGGGGGATGCGTTCCTGATGCCCCCCATCTCACAGCATCAGCTCCCATTGCACCCCAGGGTCCCAACCAGCAACGGGAACCTTGGGTGGAAACCAAGGCAGAGCCACCAAGCACCCACTGGGTGCTCTTGAGAGTCCCCATCACCCCTCCAGCTCCCATGGATGCCCACCCAAACAATGCCCAAGGTGATGCCATGCCCTGGGGCTCACCAGCAGCAGGGAGCGATGGAAGAAGAGCGCCAGGAGCTGCATGAGGTCGTATTTGATGTAGCGGTCAGATTTCTCCAAGCCCATGATGCGGGGTGGGAAGAAGGGCTTGCCCTCATTGCGCAGCATAATGGCATAGCAGTTCCAGGGGAAGAACCCGAACTGGAAGAGGTATTTCACCACCACCATCACCTGCAGGGACACTGGGGTCAGTGGGTGACAGGCAGGAGCCGGGTGGCACCGTCCCCTCGCCAGCCACCTCCTGCCCACCTCGGTGAAGATGATGGCTGTAATCCAGAAGCGCTTGGTGGGCCGGGGGATGGAGAGCATGGCCCAGAGGAAGACGAGGATGGGCAGGAAGAGGGTGATGATGGAGGCGGTCACTATGTTGTTGAGGATGATGATGAAGTAGCAGAGCAGCTCGGAGTGCGTGGCCACGCAGCGGTACACGGCCAGCAGCAGCTTCAGGAACCGGTTGTGGGACTCATAGAACCGCTCTGACTCCTCCAGCTCGGTGAAGTACAGCTGCCTGCAGGGTGCAGCAGGGGGGTGAGCCAGCCCTGCTGACCCCCACATCCCCATCCCACCATCCCCATGTCCCTGTACCTGCTCCCGAGGAGCTCGCTGGCCGTCCGGCTGCGGTTCTGCGGCAGGGCCAGCAGCTCCCGAGACCCATCCATGTTCTCCTGGGACCCCAAGGTTATCACTTGCTCCTCCTGGCTGGTCACCGAGGTGTGAACCGCTCCTCGGTGCCTGCTGGGGACAGCACAGGGACAGCAATGAGCCTCCTGCCCGCTGGCCCCACTGCAGCATCACCCTCAAGGGGTATCCATGCACCTGCCTGAAAGGGACGTTGCTTTGGGAGTCCATACTCCACCGCTGGCTCAGCTCCTCATGGGGCTCCTCCAGCGGCGGCAGGTACAGGTCATCCAGGACCCCGCGGTGCATGTGCTCTCCCTGCAGTGGGGTCAGTGTCACCGCGGGGCTGCCACCCCCGTGTCCCCACATCCCTCCTGTCCCCGTGCTCACCGTGGCCAGGCGGCGTGTGAGGACGTATCTCTCGAGGCGCAGGACACTGGACATGTTGGCGTGCTCCCGGGTGCAGGCATCCAGCCACTGCGTCAGCCCGTCCACCATGGCCCGGAACAGCAGCCACAGGAACCGCAGCGTGTTCAGCACCCGCTGCACCACGTTGCTGCGCCCTGACAAGGACAGAGGGGAGGCTCAGAGACCCGCTCAGAGCACCCCAGCATCCCCCTGTGCTGGGGTACGGCCGCACACTCACCAGTGCCTTCCTCCTCCTCCTCTTCTTCCTGGCTTTCAGCCTCTTCAGGTGCCCCCAGTTCCTCCTCTCTCTCTGCACTGTCCCCTATAAGGGTCAGACCCCCCACAAAGGGGTAGCATCAGCCCAGTGGAGGACGGACATCAGTCCTAGCCCCTGCTGGGGTTCTCTTGCTCATCACCCCATCCTCCCCATCCAGCTTAACAACCACTGCAGGCACTGAAAGGGAGCTGCACAGCTCCATGGTAGCCACCAGAGAGTCCACACCAGGGAACCTGACTGAGCCGATGCCCCATTATGGGATGCCAGCCGCTGCCAGGGCAAACAGCAAGCACAGGGCAGAACTGTGCCCCCTCCTGGTACCCACCCCCCCCATTTTGGGGTGAGACAGACCCACCTGCAGCCACATTGGCACCGGGTGCCTCCGGCTGCTGTTGCTGCTGCTGCTGCTCCTGTTCCTGCTGCTGCTGCAGCGCTGTCCTGGTGTTGGTCACCCAGGCCTGGTACACGAGCTGGCAGGGGCAGAGGGGCTGTCAGCACACCATGGGCACTACCGGCACCCCATGGGCACGGCTGTCCCCAACCCACCAGCCATGCTCACCTCGAAGGCGCTGTGCCTGCTCGGCCGCGTCTCCTCCGGCACTGCTGCTGCCTCCTCCTCCTCCTCACTGTCCGACTCGAAGAGGAAGTATTCCCCAGAATGCAGCACTGCCAGGGTGGCAGCGGGTGTCACAGCATGGCTGGCACCTCATGGGGTGGCACAGCATGGCACAGCACGGACGATGCCCCCACAGACGATGGCTCTGCTGCCATCTCCCCATGTTCACTGCCTGGCACAGTACTGAGGACACCCTGGGGATCCCCACTGGGGACACCAGAGTCAAGGACTCATCCCCCCCCATGTGCAAAGCGGGGTCCCTCCACCACCAGCATTCAGAGGTGACTGATGCCAATAACCCCAACCCCATCCTGTTGCCCCCATTCCAACACCCGGTCAGTGCTGGGAACCAGCCAGTCCCAGTTAGAGCCCTGCAGCCGAGCATAGGGCCGGGGGACGTGCGTGCTGTCCCCATGCCGAAAGCACCATCGGGTGTTAGCAGTGCCCAGCGCGGGGACCCTGTGCCCCGCTATGTCCCCGTGCCAGGGCAGTACCTGCAGTGTGGTCTAACCACGGCCGCCACCACCGCTGCCTCTGCTGGGAAGGCTCCACCGGGCTGCTGGGTGCTGTGGGAGGGCAGATGGAGGGGCTGAGAACGGCTGCGCTCAGTGCACCCACCCCGGGCACCGGGGAGAGCAGGGATGTGGGTTCACCGCAGTGACCCACGGGGCTCCATGGACCCACAGCCATGGGTTGTGGTCACCCCGCTGCGCCCGTGGAGGGGTTGGGAGGGCTCTCTGGCTCTCACCTGGCCTGGCCTCATCCTGCCCCTCGGTGACGTTGCGGGGCACCCGCTCCTGGTGGTACTTCTCCTGCTTGGCTCGGATCCGCTCCATCCTGCCAGCACAGGCTGCTGTGGAACGCGCATCCCCAAACCCGCCCCCGGGGTACCCCCATCCTCCTCACCGTCACCCCAAGGTGGCTGCAGGACCCCCCAAACCCCACTCACTGCCGCTTCAGCTGGGCCAGGGACTTCTTCTCAGCGAGCCGGTGGGACTGCATGCTCTTCAGGGTGCTGGCCTTGAACAGCGCGATGCCCCTGCGAGATGGGCACAGTTTGAGGGTGATGAGGGGGACACCCATGCCCTGGCACCCCCTCTGGGACCACAGCCCCACCTGGAAGCCTGCAGGGCAGAGGCCTGGAGGTCCAGCATGACGTGCAGGAAGTAGTAGCTGAGGAAGACGCGGCGCTGGAGCAGGAGGAAGAAGAAGCAGATGCTGTCCCACATGATGCCCGCCTCCTCCACGGGCAGCGAGCAGTCGTGGTCCTTGCCTATCTCGTTGGCTGGCAGGCAGAGGTGCAGGCAGGTCAGTCAGCAGCTCAGACTTGCACCCCAAAAGCACCCCCAGACCCCCAACTCACGGTCATAGTAGCCTTTAACGGTGCAGACCAGGCTGAAGAGCTGGATCGCCCAGCAGAAGTTGTCCTGCATCTGATGTACGAAGACGCAGGAGAGGAGCTGTGGGGAGAGAAGGCAGAGCGTGAGGTTGGCAAGGGGACAGCCCTGCTACCCATCCCCTCCTCACGGAGGTGGCCCCAGGGGCCACTGCATGGCCTGGGACCAGCAGCCCTCACCGAGAGCATGTTCTTGGAGATGATGACGGTGATGTTGTAGAAGATGAGGCAGTCCCAGAGCACGAGGCGAGCCTGGGCTGGCTTGCGCTGCATGCCGGTGCCAAAGAGGAGGAGGTAGAAGCAGGCCAGGAGGTAGCCGAGGCCGAAGATGCTGATGCGGGTGGCCCCAGTGATGAAGACCACCACCAGGACTAACCAGAAGAGGTAGCGGAAGACCACCACCTTTGCCATGTCCAGGTAGGACCTGTGGGATGGGGCACTCAGAGCAGGGTCCCTGTCCCCAGCAGCACCCATGCTTGGCACCACTTGGGTTTGGAGTGCAGTGAAGTGCTACCAGTCAAACCAGCACCGTCCCAGTCCCCGCATGAGCCCTATCCTGGGGACAATGGTCCTTTTCCAAATCTGTGGCCCATGGGGGTCCTGCACCATCACTAGGGGTGCCCTGAACCACTGTTATCTCCTTCCAACACAGCCTTCGGATGCTGCTGTCCCAGCCTCGGGGTTACCATCCTAGTGGCAAGGGTCCTGTCACAGCCATTTAGGGGGGTCCTGTTCTAGCATCAGCAGGACAGCTTCACTGGCCAAAAAGGGTTCCATCCTAGGGGACCCAAGCCCTTAGGGACTGCCTGGGGGTCCTGTTCTGTCCATACCCATACCCATGTGGTCCCATCCCATGCACAAGTCCCATCCCCACATCCCCAGTCCCGGGTTGTGGTGTCCTGGGCACCCACCGGCAGTGTATGAAGTTGGGTGTGGGGTTGTGGGTGTCCCGCTCCAGGTCCAGCCGGTCGGTGTTCTCGCCCGCCGCCTGCAGCCACTCCTCCGTGCGCTCGGCCTCGAACACCCGCCACTGCTGCGCCACGCACATCAGCAGCATGAAGTCATCTGTGGGCACAGGACTTAGGGCAGGGGGTGCTGGGGATGGAGTAGGGGGACAGGGAACCCCCATGGGCAGGATGGTGCGGGGATGGAGTAGGGTCACAAGGCACCGCATAGGCAGGATGGTGCAGGGATGGAGTAAGGGATGGGGCACCCCATGGGCAGGAGGGTGCAGGGATGGAGTAGGGGACAGGGACCCCATGGGCAGGAGGGTGCGGGGATGGAGTAGGGATGGAGTGGGGGCACAGGGCACCCCATGGGCAGGATGGTGCAGGAATGGAGTAGGGATGGAGTAGGGGCACAGGGCATCCCATGGGCAGGATGGTGCAGGGATGGAGTAAGGGACGGGGCACCCCATGGGCAGGAGGGTGCAGGGACGGAGTAGGGGCACAGGGCATCCCACGGTCAGGAGGGTGCAGGGATGGAGTAGGGTTGGAGTAGGCGCACAGGGCACCCCATGGGCAGAATGGTGCAGGGTTGGAGTAGGGGACAGGGATGCCCTGGGCAGGATGGTGCAGGGATGGAGGACGGGGACAGGGACCCCATGGGCAGGAGGGTGCAGGGATGGAGTAGGGGTACAGGGCACCCCCTGGGCAGGAGGGTGCTGGGGCTGGACACTCACTGATGAGATGGGTGGATGTGGGGGCCACGAAGAAGTCAGGCAGGTAGAGCCACTTGATGAACGCCGAGTTTATAGGAAGATTCCGGCTCCAGCGCCATGGATAGTCTGGGGGGTGATGGACACGCTCGGTGCCAGCCCCTCACAGCAATGGGACAAGGACCTCTGCCTCCCTGACCGCTGCAGAGGCCGGATGCTCCCACCCCAGCCCCTTACCCACGCAGAGGGCGGGCGGCATGCCCACACACAGCAGGTACTGGGTGATGAGGAAGATGATGAGGAAGAGGCAGTACTTGGGCCAGAGGCAGGCGATGGCCGCGCGCCGGCGCCGCGTCAGGATGACGACGAGCCAGCAGCCGTGCAGGATCACCATGAAGTTCATCCGCTGCCCGATCACATTCACCGTCATCAGGAAGCAGATCTGGGAGGATGCAGAGGCTCAGCCCTGGGGTGATGTGAATGGTGGGACCCCCTCCCTCCCCATAGGACCTGCTCCTCACCTCCAAGCCAAACTTGTAGTAGAAGTAGTTGAGGAAGTATTTGGCACAGCTGATGAGGCCCTGGTCGAGGTGCTCACGGGAGATATCCTCAAAGATAGTCTCGGTGACAGGGGCCACCAACTGGTGCTTCTTGCGGTAGTACTCCTGGCGCCGGTACACCACGGCCTCCAACACCAGCAGCACCAGCAGCAGGAGGTGGTTCTGGTGGGGAAAGGGGATGCTCAGGGCCATGGCGAGCCCCTGAAGCATCCCCATAGACAGGGTGTCCCCAGGCTCACCTGGATGTAGCCCAGGCTGGGGGAACCCTTGCGGATGCCGAACCAGTTGGCAGGGTCCAGGGGGCCGTAGTACAGCGTGGAATTGCTCATCTCCTCCGGGGTCAGGTTGGTGCTGTTGTACAGGGGCTGCAAAGGGGGGCACCACCGGGTGTCAGCACCCTAACGCCTGCTGCCAGACCCCATCTCCAGCCAGGGAACACCCCCCCTCACGCTGCCACAAGCACCCCAAGAACCGCACAAGTGGGCACCTGGGTGCAGTTGCTGGCGTACTCGTTGGGGTCGACGATCTTGAGCTGGTAGAGCATCTTGCAGACAATGATGATGCAGGTCCAGACGGTGGAGAGGCAGGAGGCCATGTGTCGGAAGCGGCAGTAGGGCATGGCGAAGGCCCACAGCAGCACCAGCAAGAAGTTCATCAGCGATACCTGGCGCAGCGGATGCATTAGCACCATGGGGTGCCTGGCTGAGCCACCCCCCCCAAAGCCCAGTGCCCCCGTGCCTGGTACCTCCTGCAGGGCCACCCATACGGCGTAGAGAGCCACCAGCTTGACCATGTGGAGCTCCAGCAGACGCACCACAAAGACCTGCCCGCGGGTCAGCGTGTCCGAGAAGGTCCAACCCAGCACAATCAGGCGCTCCAGCACCAGACCCCATTTGGAGGGCACTGTGGGGACATGGACCATCATGGATGGGCTCGGAGGACACCCCAACATATCCTGGCCTCCTCTCCATACTTGAAGGACACCCCAATCCATCTCCGTTACCCTCCCAGCTCCTTCCTGGCTCAGATGATACCCTAAATCCATCCTCATATTCTCCAGGACTTGAAGGACACCCAAATCTATCCCTGCACCTTCCTGGCTTGAAGGATGCCTCAATCTATTCCTGCAATCCCCTGCCCCTTCCTGACTTGAAGCACATCCTAATCCATCCCCATATCCTCCCACACCTGGAGGACACCCCAAGCCATCTCTGAACACACCTCAAGACTGTTCCTGGCTTGGAAGTTACCCAAACCCATTCTCAGAGAATACCCCAAATCAATCTCCCTACCCTGCCAGTGCCTTCCTGGCTTGGAAGATGCTCTAATTCATTCCCATATCTCCCTCCAGCCCCTTCCCAGCTTGGAGGACACCCATCCCACCCCATTCTCCCCCATCCTTGCCCGGTGGGTACCCTGTGATGCAGTGTCAGCATCACCCATCCCGGTGCTGTCACCATCGCTGGTCCTGGCGCTGTCTGCAGCAACCACATCCCGCAGCAGCCGACTCCCGTGCAGCTCCTCGGGCCTGCAGGGAGGAGGGCTCAGAGCAGGATGGGGGGCTTGGGGGTGCAGGGGGGTCACCCCAGCGCGGGGCCCTACCTGGGGATGCGGTAGGATGCTGCGCTGGCAGCAGGGATGCACTCCAGGTCCGTGAGGCGCATGAAGGGGCGGTGGAAGTAATGGAGCTGGAGGATGCAGGCCAGGAGGAAGAAACCTGGGATGAGGGTGCTGGAGAAGAGCTCGGAGACGCTGAACTGCTCCAGGCCCAGGTCACCCAGCCTGGGCAGGGAAGAAAGGGTCAGAGCAGAGCTGCATCCATCCCACCCTGCACGGGCACTGAGCTGCCCTGAAGGGCTCAACCCCATTCCCCATGCCTTTGGCCATGCCCTGGGGCCACCATGGGGCTGGCAGCAGCCGGCACCCCTCGGTGGGCTGAGGACACTCACTGCTCATCCGTGAGACCCGTCAGGTTCCTCCAGTATATGGGGAAGTCCTCGAATTGGAAGGTATAGACGGCAATGAGCACCAGCATGGTGTACGCAACCACCAGCCACCAGAAGCACTTCAGCACCTTGCGCCACAGGCTGTAATACACCTGCAGGGACGGGGACATCAGCAGGGCCACACCGGGGATGGGGATGAGGACATGGACGTGTCCCTGACCCCCTTACCTGGAAGAGGGTGACGCAGAGGAGGAAGAGGAGCATGTAGACGATCTTGTAGACGACGAGGCGCCCGGCGAAGCTCACCACGATGAACATGCCGGCGCACACACAGATCCAGTACTTGGCATAGAAATTCCTCACCAGGCCCCCCAGCGCCTTCAGCACGTCCCCCTGACGGCTGCTGTCTGCGAGGCAGGAGGGGGCTGCAGGACATGGCGGGCACCCCGGGTGCTGCCTGCACCCAAGGGATGCTCAGCACTGGAGGGTGATGGTGGGACCCCTCACCTATGTCTGAGATGGTCACCTCTATGAGCGGGGTGGACGGGGACCTCCTCGTTAGCAGCTTCTCCTTAACGGACCGCCGCAGCAGCAGCCAGAAGGTGAGGGTGAGCAGGAGCTGCGGGGACAGGCAGTGAGCAGGGACAGCGACGTGCTGGTGGGGACAGAGATGGGGACAGCAGCAGACTCACCTTAGCCCCCAGATCCAAGCAGGGGTATTTGGTGTGCACCAGCCCCAGCTGCTCGAAGCTTATGAAGCCAACACGGGTGGGCAGCTCGGAGGCCAGCTCCATGCTCCAGATGTACTGCAGGGTGCAGAGAGCGATGCCATAGAGCAGCAGGAACGGCGAGCAGAGCATGGCGAAGTGACGCCGGTTCCGCACCGTCCAGATGAGGCAGGACCAGAGCAGCAGCACGAAGGTCAGCCAGCTGTGGTAGGTGATGCTCCACACCTACAGGCAGGCAGGATGCGGCCATTCGCATGGGATCAGGCCGGGGAGTGCCCCCCGTGTCCCCCCACTCACCATCATGGCGATGAGGGCGCAGACGTAGCTCTGCTTCATGATGACATGGCCCAGGGTGTGCAGGAGCAGCCACTGCGCCGGACGCTTCCTGCCTGGCCATGGGGAGGGGGACCTTGAGCTGACCCCCAGCACACAGACAGGCTGTGGGGACGGGGATGAACTGGGGACAGGCTTACCCGGCTGCGGAGAGTTGCCCATGATGTGCACAGTGCAGTTCTCAGCACCGCCGCCTGCCTTACCCGTGTTGGAGGACAGCATGGGCTGGGGGGGACAGAGGGGGCTCAGAGCAACCCCCAGAGCACCCCAGCTCCCATTCCACCACAGCATGGGCATCGCTTGTGGGGCACAACGCCCCAAAACCCACCTTGGTGTCCTCAGCCACGCCATCGGTGTCCTTGGGCCAGCTCTCCATCTCCACCAGCTCCTTCGACAGGAACCTCGCTGCTGGCTGTGCCAGGGCTGCGGTTCTCTGCGAGGGGCAGGAGCCAGCTCAGGGCACAGCACTGCTGCCACCGGAGACCCAACCCCTTGATGAAGCCCCTCCCTGTGCTACAGGCCCCCCACATCCCCTCCAATGGGCACCCCAGTGCCAGGGCTGGGGCACTCAGAGCTGCAAGGCGCACCAGGCATCGGCAGAGGGGCCAGCTCAGCCCTGCAGCCCCTCACCCTGGCATCCAGCCGGCGCAGCTTCATCAGCGTGGCCATGGTGAAGTAGAGCAGGAACAGGATGCCAGGGTTGGCATAGACAGGCCAGGGGTGGCTGGTGTTGAGCTCCAGGATGTTGGGCTTGGAGCAGTTGAGGTACAGGACGATGTCCTTGAAGCCAAACAGCCTGTGGGGATGGAGCGGGTGGCCATGAGCCCCACCATGAGCCAGGGTCCTGGCACAGCACCGTACCCCACAGCACAGCACCCTCCCCAGGGACTCACCGTGCCCAGAAGGTGGGAGGCGGGTAGACCCCCTGGAAGAAGGGTGCCTGGTAGGTGAAGAGGCAGACGAGGTGGCAGGCAGTGTAGATGCAGACGATGACGCAGGTGGTGTTGAAGGCCCGGCAGCTCCTGGGCAGGTGGCAGGCCCACCACGTGCACATCCCCACGAACAACAGGTAATAGACACAGGAGGAGGCGGAGGGCAGGGTGATCCCTGCAGAGCGGCACCCGTGGGCGGTCAATGCGCAGCCGAGCATCCCCTTCGACCAAGCATCCCCCTGGACCAAGCATCCCACCCTGCACCTGCGTGTCCACTGAGCCCCCCCCAGCTCACCACATGCTCCCCCTATCCCATACCCACCAGCTAAGGCCAGCAGCGTGATGGCCAAGGCCTTCCCAGCCTCCCAGAGCAGCCAGTGAGCCGTCACCCGCAGCCTGGTGCTCAGCGGCGTGTCCGTGTCGGCCGTGCTGTCCTGCTGCTCCACATCCTCCTCTTCCTGCTGCCAGGAAGGAGAGAGTGGTGTGAGCCCCACAAGCACCCCCACTGGCCCCATGCTGCTGCTGGCCGTGCCTCAGTTTCCCCACTCGAGGGATGGACGGCCGGACACCCTATGGGCACGCAGCCCGGCACCTGGCTGTGTTTATCTCATTAGCTGCTTGGAAAGCTCCAAAAAGCCTCCGAAAGGCGGCTGTTTTTCTTGGCACCAGCACCCGGGTTCCCAGCACTGAGCTCCTTTCCAGGCTGGCCCCGTGCTCATGGCAAAGGCATCTGCATCGCCCGGTAGCTCCGGTTACAGCCCATCCATGGCTGGCGATGGGCAGGCGAGTGCCCACCACGACAGCGGGGAGCACCCCAAAAGGTGTTTGCCGAGCCAGGGGGGCCATCGGCTTTGGGCTGTGCGTGTCTGAATGACCCCAGTGCCACGAACACCATCAGGAGGCTCCGGCACGGCACAGCACCCATCCATGCTCCCCGCTGGTGAGCTCAATTTGGGTGCCAGCACCCCACAGCTGCCCATCCCACTGCCCTTCCTAACCCACACGGTGGTGCCCGTCAGACCCAGGGATGCTCCCCCCCCAGCCCAGTGCTGTGGGGTTGGGCTGCTTGCTGCGATCCCTACGGCAACACAGGAGCAAACACGAGCACTCCTCCGCGGCTGAGTCACCCCAGCCCATACGGGATGCTGTGATGATGTCTCATGATGATGTCCCAGCCCCATGCCGCTGCCAAAACTGCCCCAACCCAGGTTCCCGGCCCCTGGGGATGTCCCCTGGGGAGGGGATGGGACCAGCCGTGGTGTCCATGGTGCGGGCTGGGCAGGATGCTGATGGGTTTGGCTCTCACCCGCTCACGGGACTCCAGGGACTCCGGTCTCCGGCTGCGGACGCTTGCAGCCTTGGGGACCAGGCGACGGCACAGGCACAGGCAGAGGGACGAGACCAGCAGGACGCCGACATCGGGTGCCACCAGACGCACCGAGTTGGGGATGTCGCTCAGCTCCAGCCTGGGGCAGGGGGGGAAGTGGGTCAGGGGTGTCCCCACCACCACTGCCAGTCCCCAGCCCCACACCGCCAGGGTACCCTTACCTGGTGACCCCGATGTGCCGGGCAAACACCTCCTGTGAGCTGCCTGCAGGGAAGCAGGAAGGGATTGAGTCTGCAGACCCCCAAGGGCAGGATGTGAGACCACCCTAAGTATGTGCTATCCCATGGGAGACAGCCCCACATCCACAGGGAACATCCAGGATGGGGTCTGTGCCCAGTGGCACAACCTGTCCCAGTGCCCCCTACTCACAGCTGGGCCCCATCATCTTGTCCACTTGAGGCAGCGTGTACAGGCATATCTGGAAAACGAGGTGTGCGAGGAGGAAGATGATGCTGATCCCCAGGAGGGCTTTGAGGAGGCGGCTGGTGTGACCTGTGAGACACAGGCAACTCATCACCCATTATCTGAGGTGGCCCCGGGGAGCACCAGCATCCCAGAACCCTTGGGAAGGGTGCCCAGAGATGCTAGGGGTCTGCCCCAGGAACATGGTCATAGAATCATACACTCATAGAATGGTTTGTGTTGGAAGGGACCTTAAAGCTCGCCCAGCTCCAACCCCTGCCACGGGCAGGGACCCCTTCCACTGGAGCAGCTTGCTCCAAGCCCCTGTGTCCAACCTGGCCTTGAACACTGCCAGGGATGGGGCAGCCACAGCTTCTCTGGGCACCCTGTGCCAGCGCCTCAGCACCCTCACAGGGAGGAACTCCTTCCTTATATCCAACCCTGTGTAAGTTTGAACCCATCACCCCTTGTACTGTCACTACAGTCCCTGATGAAGAGTCCCTCTCCAAAGTCCTGGGTCCCACCATGTGCATGTCTCACTCTGCACCAGCAGAGCCACAGACCACTCTTTTCGTTACATTACTGGGGAAACTGAGGCACGGGAAATGCAGGAAGCCTAAGCTATGGGACCACACTCCTTCCCCTCGCCCCTGCAGCATCCTCTGACCCAGCTGGACCAAGCCTTTCCCTGGCCCCACTGCACAGAGGCCAGTGTTGGGATGCAGTTCCCATCCTCATCCCTCACGGAACATCCTGTGGGTGGGTGCCAGGGGGTCCCCCACACCACGATCCCTGTCAGACCTTCCACCAGCTGCAGCTGTGCCCCCATCCCACCGGGATTCCCGGGCCGAGAGCCCGTTTTCCTTGCCTCGGGACAGGCAGCGAGCCCACCCCAGCTGCGCACCGGCCGGGAAGGGGAGGGGGGGTCAGGGCCAGAAACCTTCCCTCTGCTTGTTTGTTCCTGTAAATCTGTGTCAAGCCTCAGCTCCGGAGTCGTGAGAGCCCATGAAATATTCAGAGGGCAGAGCTTTTATCCACGGCTTGTGTTACAGCACAGCCCAGCAGCGCTACGGGCACCCAGTGCCCACCATGGGGACACAGGGCCCATGCACACACCATGGGTGCTGCATCCCCTGTGCCCCCCCCCATGCCCAGCAGGGCAGAAGGGCTGCTCCTGGTCCATCCCTGCCCACCCGGCGGGCTCAGCCCAGCCCTGAGGTTTCTGGTTAATGAGTCTGGGGCTCAAAACTGACCGTTTTGGAGTGAAAGGGCTATTAATAGCCACGCTGGGCTATAATTAACAGAGCGAGGAGCCACACTGCCTGACCAGGGGGAAACCGCAGGGGAAGGAGGGCAGGTACCAGCCGGAGGGAGGCTGGCAGCATCCTGCTGCCCTGCCTGCACCCCAGGGTGAGCCCCTTACCTGCGGTGGAGCTCTGGCTGGGCCCCGGGAACCAGGGCAGGAGCAGCAGGAAGATCAGGTACACCAGGGAGAGGACATTGAAGCGGAAGAGGCAGGCTGTGGGCAGAGGTACAGGCAGCGTTAGTGCCGGGCACAGGGAGGCTGCATCCCCTCCCGTTCAGGACGCACCCCAAAGCTATGTGTAATCCCATACGTGGTCTCAACCCCCCCAGAGGTGTCCATGGGAAGAGGAACACGGGCAGGAGCCACGGTGACCCACATGGGTGGCACAGGGATGGGGGACACAGAGGTCTCAGACATGGGAGGTAATGGGATCCATGAGCGGAATCCGCTGCTTTTCCACACGGCTTCTGCAGGAGGCCCTCGGGGACCCCATCCACAGCCCCTGCCCCGCCTGCTCCTCGCCTCCCCCTCGCTTATTTTTAACCCTAAATTACGGCTCGTTCCGTGCAGCCGTCGGGGGGGGGGGGGGGGGGCGGGGCCGGGAGGCGCCCCACGGATCTGCTGCTACCGAGGCGGGGGGGGGACGGGACACAGGGGACCGGGGCAGCTGCCGCCGGGGAACGCGGCGTTCCCATCGGCTCCACGCACAGCCCGAAGCGGTGACTGACACCGGCACATGCACGACCCGGAGATGGGCACGGACACGGCGGGGCAGCCGTGAGGCCGCGGTGATGGGCACCTGGCCACAGCGGAGGGGAGGCACAGCATGGGATGGCTTCACTGTGTGACTGTGCCCCTGCTCCAGGCAGCCCCAGGGCGTTCCTCCGTCCCCTCCCGTGCCGACCAGAGGGATGTCGCACCCCTGTCCTGTCCCCCCAAGCAGCCCCACTCCGGATAGGAGGTGGGATCCCCATGGGGCAGCCTTGGAGATGGGACAGCCACAGGGAACCGGTGCTGGGGACCCCAGCTCTGCGTGGCCGTAGCAGGGACTCGCTCCCCTCGGCACCCCGCTTGGGAACGGGATGAGGCAGTGAGGGCCAGGAGGGCCCATGGGGCTGGGGGGTGAAGGGGAGCCAGGCTGGGAGCCAGGGGACGTGCTCGGCCCCGCCAGCCCGGCGCGGCCCTTCCTGTGTTTACGAGGTTTCAATGGGACAGCATATCCTGGGGCGAGGGATGGGGCGGCCGCCGGGGACACGGCGCAGCCCCCGGGAGCACCCCGGGAATGGCGATGGGGTGACGGGACGGGAGGCACCCAGGAACACGCCCGGCGGCCCGGGGCACGTCCCACGCAGCGCCCGTCGGGGATAGCGCCGGTGCCGGCTCCCACGGAGCGCGGGCAGCCCCGCAGCACGGGTGAGGGGCGCAGGGAGCGCGGAGCGGGGGCACCGGGACC
Organism: Pezoporus wallicus; assembly: GCF_028554395.1. Classification (NCBI taxonomy): domain Eukaryota; kingdom Metazoa; phylum Chordata; class Aves; order Psittaciformes; family Psittacidae; genus Pezoporus; species Pezoporus wallicus. The sequence continues at coordinate 36,508 of NW_026636904.1, forward strand.
CGCTGTGCAGTGACCGCGGCACCCGCCGCCTCCCCGCACGCTGCCGTGGGCTGCTGGCAGCGTTTCGGCAAACCATGATCTCATGGAGCAAATATTCCCCTTCCCGAGCCAGAGAGGAGCCTTCCCGGCACGGGGGCGAGCGCTGCTTCGGCTGATGGGGGGGGGGAGCCAGACAGCCCCGCCGCGGCCACCGGCACCTCCATTCCAGCACCGACCCCTGCCCAAAGCAGCATCCTTTCGGGTCAGGGCGTCCCCTGTCCCAGCCATGACCGCCCTAGGGGTGATGGTGGCATGGTGGGGGGGAACGGACCACTGTGCTGGTGTCCCGCTGGCTGGGGTCTGCGTGGGAGCTGTGGGGAAGATGGGATGGTGGGTAGCATAGGGAGACCCATAGGCATTGCTGGGCACTGTGGGGTACACGCAGTGCAGTGACGGTGTGGCATTATGCCACGGGCATCAGACACCAGGACTAGGGACAGAGCAGGCATCCTGGTGGCAGTGGCTTGGGTCACTTGGCACTAGGAAGGGCTGGCAGCAGCTGCCTGCAAATGCAGAGCAGCCCACAGCACCCTGGGGCTGAACCAGCACCCATGGGACCCTGTGGCTGTTGGATCCCCCATCACCCCAGCGTGAGGCAAAGCTCCTCAGCGTGGTCAGTGCTCAGTGGCTTCAGACAGCTTGTAATGGGATCTAAAAGGGGGGGAAAGAAATGTGCTGATGATGAGCAGCCCCCCCAGCATGGCACAGCCCCCATTGTGAGCACCCACGGTGCCCAGCTTTGCACCCACACCTTTGCAGGGCCGGCTGCACCGGGGTGTGGGTGCTCCGTCCTGCACAGGCAGAGGAAACCAGTTCCCTTCACTGCTGACAGCGGAGAAAGTGCCGGCGTGGGGAGAAAAACCAGTTTGGCTTGTGGGGAGAGCAGCCCCACGGCGAAACCCGCCCTCCATCCCGCACCCAGGTCCCCACCGGGAGCCAGGCGGGAGGGTGGCTGCAGCACCGTGGCGCCCACTATCCCCATCCCCATGCAGGCAGCACCCATCACACCCCATGGTCTCGTCTCTGCCGCACACATGGGGCAGGATCCGGCCCGCACTGAGCGTCCCCCTAAGGTTATCCTGGATCCGCATCCACTCCCCATCCCCGTGATCCTGGGAGCAGCAGCGATCGCACCACCGCTGGCAGCAGCAGCACTGGAAACATGAAGGATGGTAATGTGCCGGGAGCAGGATAAATCACAGCGCTGGGCGAGATGTGCTGGTTCCCTTCACACCGGCCTTTCATCTCCCTTTGGGATCACATGTGGGAAGGGAAAGGGGGGAACTGGGGACCACGGGGAAAGGCAGGGACCTGGCAGCAAGGGTGAGGGCAGACAGGGAGAGCCAGCAGTGGGGTTTATCCCATTGTAGTTGGGATGCGGAAGAGTGGGAAGGGGACTTTGGGTGCAGCCCCCTCCCAGGCACCAACACAGGGAGAGATCCATATCCAGCTGCATGGAGAAAGGGGGATCCCCAGACCCCACCGGCAATGAGGCAGCCTCATAACAGCATCCACCCCGCTACGCACCACTCACAGTGCCCACACACTGATTCGCATCAGTGCAGCCGCTGGCTCTGTGGGGACCTGCAGCCGCTCAGGATTAATTAGAAGAGCTCTTTAATTCCCTGCTATTTCACACAGGCCCGTTACCTGCGGCCGCAGCCCTGCAGCTCTGCCAAGCCGCCTCCTGCTCACTGGCCTCACAGGGGCCGAGGGGACCCAAACAGGGTCCCCAGGGTGTCACTCTGCACCCAGGACCCTGCTCTCTGCACCAGAGGCTGATGAGCCCCGGGCACAGCACCATTCCCATCCCCGCAGCAGCGAGCCCATGGGTGGGCAGAACCAGCCCCATCCCCGGCTCCTCTTTCCGGGATCAGGGATCAGCCCCACCAGCCCAGCCGCCGTATCCTGTTTTTGTGGAAAGTCAACCCCACTCCCGCCTGCGCCAGGCCCTGCTCCCCAAGGAATGCCGCAGGAGCTGCCCCGGGAGGGCACCGGGACCGGTGCCAGCGGTGCCACGGCTGGGAAACCCCAGCGGCTGGCCAGCAACACAGTGGATGCGGGGACACCCCTTCCATAGCACCCAGGGCTGCAGCCCCTACATCAGGCACACGGTGGGGTGGCACAGCCCATGCCAAGGGGATGGAGCAGCCCTCAGGACCCCCTAAGCCATGAGCTAAGCAGTGGGATGCCCACTGGCATCTCCCGCTTGCGCACCCAGACCCACATTCCCATCGCACATCATAAGGGGACGTTCCCAAATCCACCGTAACATTCCCCACGCACAGCCCAGCGCCGTGACAATGCCCACCACACACCAGTGTCCAAACACCCCTTTCCCCACCCTCACCCAGTGGGGACCTGCTGCAGCCCTGGGGAGCCCCCACAGCATCACTGCCTCGATAGGGCAATGTGGGGGCTTTGGAAAAGGCTGGATTACCAGGGAGATGGGCACCCTGGGGAGATGATGGGCACTGTGGGGGGAAGATGATTGGCATTGTCCATGCAGGCTGCAGGCAGCCAGCCCTTTGCCTCCCATCCCCCTGTGCGCCTGGGGAGGAAACAGCAGTTATTGCTCTTGGAGACAGCGGTGGCTGCTTTCTATTTTTTTTTTTTTATAGGTTTTTTTATATATTTTTTTTCCTCCTCTATTTTATTTCCCTTTGCTTTATAAAAAGCACCTGACCGCAGGAGGCAGACGGCTGCAGCCCACACTCCTGCCAGCACCGCCTGGGTACCAGCATCCTGCAGCACCCAGGGCCAGCAGCACCCACACAGAGCCCCCCCCCCCCAGCACCCTTACTACATCCTGAGGCCATGTCCTCACCTCACCCCAACTGCCCCCAGCTTTGGGGGGCACCGCAGCATTAAGGGGCTGCCACCATCACCCATTGCTCCTGCACAAGCACTGCGCTGGTACAGCCAGGACGTCACCACCCCGGGGGTCCAGAGCCACCCCATGATGCGCACCGGCTGTGCCCACCCTGCTCCATGCATTCCAGCACGGATGGAGCCCTACGTCCCTGTGCTGGGTGGGATACGCACCCCATGGCATGCCTGGGAGCCGCACCACGGGGGTCCATGCCACGGTCCCACCCCAAGCCATGCTGTGAGCCCCAGCCCTGCCCCTCCACTCGCCGCCAGCAAACATCCTCCGGACGCTTGGGAAGAGCCTGATTGCTGCGGAAGGAAGGGCTGCAGGCGGGTCGTGCTCGGGGCTCTTCCTCCCCCCAGGTGCAGCAGAACGAGCCACGTCCCCCCCCCCCCGTGCCTCAGTTTCCCCCCCCCATCCAAAACCCACAAGGAACGGGGGGGGGGGGGGGAGCTGCACAAGCAGGACCCCAGACCCACGTCTGACCACGAGTAGCGCACCGACACCTCCGGCCGTGGGATGCAGCAGGTCCCTGCCAGGACATCCCGTGCCGGGGCGGGCCAAGCAACCCCGGCGGAATTTGGGTCCAAATCAGCAGAATTGGAGGGCCCCATGCGCCAGACCGCGCCCAAAGGGCCACGTGTCGCCCCGTGCACCCACGGGACATGGCCGGCAGCTCCCGTGCCCCACCGGGGCCTGGTGCGAGCGGTTCCCGGCCACCTTCCCCTCCCCATAGCAGCCCGGTCGCGCTGTCCGCCCGTGGGCAGGGTTATAATTAACCTCCTCGCATCCTGCGCCATGCACTGAGTCACTCCTCCAGCGAGCCCGGAGCAAACAGAGCAGCTTTTCCAACAGTCACCGACTTCCTCTGCCAGGGAGGCCGGCGGCACGGCTCCCCTCAGTACCACCGGGACACCCGGCTGGATGTGGCTCCACTCGGGTGCACGTCCCCTCACACACACACACCCCCCCTCCCCGGGGTGACAGCACTCAGGTGTCCTTCCCACTCTTCCCCACGCTGCAGGCACCCCAACACGGGGTGTGTGAGCCCGGCAGCCGGGCACAAGGAGCACGTTGAACAGCCCTGGTTACAGGGAGGGTTTTCCTTTACGTCTAAGTGAAGGTAAACGGAGCGTTCCCGAGCGGGGTCCCCCGAGCAGCCGGGGCTCAAAGAGCCGATTCTCGCCCTGCGCGTCCCAGGACACGGGTATTTTCCAGGCCGGTGGCCAGACGGTTGCCTCGGTGGGTGGCGCATCTGCCTTCAAACCCCACCGCTGCTCAAAGCGGGCTGGCTGGGAGCAGCTCGGCAGCCACAGCCCTGCGGAGGGGAGGCTGAAGCGGCCGAGGCGGGTGCCCGGTGCCCCGCTCCACCCCACCACGACGGTACCGGGCACACGGCCGGGTTAGGTGCCAGCTCCCCCCCAACCACCACGAGGGCTGCGGGGAGCCGGGTGCCCGGCACCCGCCCTCCACCTTGCGAGAGGCAATGGAGGCAGCGGGGTTGGAACCGCGACGGCTTCGGCCCCGCTGTCCGGTCACACGCACCCGGCCGCTGCCCCACGCTCGGCCCGGAGGAAGCGCAGCGCTTCCCGAGGGCTCGGTCCCGCATAGGGCTGCGGGGAGCACGCAGGGGGATCCCCTGTGGGGCTCGAAGTTGGGGTGGTGGTGGGGGGGAACCACCCGTCCCTCCACCGATCCGCCCGCTTCCCCCAGGGCCGGCAGCGGGTCCTGCCCGTGTGGGGAGCCCTGAGCGGGGACACAGCGCGCCCAGCACCCCCCCACCCCGGCACTCACCGGCGAGCAGGGCGAGGGGCAGCAGCAGCCAGTACAGCCCCGCGTACAGCACCCGCCGCTCCATCCCGTCAGGCGGCGGCGGCCCGGGCCATGCCCCGCAGAGCCGAGCCGAGCCGAGCCGTTCCGCCCCGCCGGGGCTGGGCAAAGCCCCGCTGGCCGGTCCCGGAGCGCAGCGCACGGACGCGCTTTCCCCCGCCCCGCTCCCGCCGCCTTTATAAGCGGCGCCGCCCGCCCCTCTCGCGGGCTGGCCCGGCTCGGCACGGCTCGGCCCGGCCCGGCACCGCTCCGCTCTGCCCGGTACAGCACGGCCCGGCACGGCCCGCCCCGCCTAGCGCCGCCCGCCGGCACTGCAGGCGCCACTGCTGCCGCGAGTTGTCCGGGCTCAGCCCCGACGGCAGCGGTGGGGAGGACCCCGGAGCAACCAAAACCCCTCCAGTTGAGGCCCGCATTTAGGGCCGGTGTTGCCTGCATGGAGCCCTGCAGCCGGGGCACGGGGATGGGGAGCTGGGATGTGGTCCCCTGGGGGGCAGCCGTGCACCCCAAGAGCAGGGTCCTGTGTCCCCAGAGCCTTGTGAAGGTCCCGTGTCCCCCCAGTGCATGGCCACGCACCCATGGGTGCTGGAAGGAGGGGAGCTGGGTGCCACGGCCGGGCAGCAGGCAGCACCGGCCCCTAGCAGGAAGCATCGGCCCGTGGAATTCTCCGCATTCTTTGGCTTTCCCTGTTTGTTTCAGAGCACTGAATAACCTGGCACCCGGCCCGCACGTTGCCGACCTGCTCCCCACCTGGGCGGGCTCTGCTCTCATCCACGGGCTTCCTCTGGAATGCTCAGGGCTCTTTCCCCCACCCCAGAGGTGCCGAAGCCGCAGCCATGCAGACACCAATGCCCATTTCCCCCCCCAGCCATAGGCAGGTTGGGCCTGAGGGCCCCCAGACACACGCATCCATCCGAGTGCTGCTGGACACGGCTCCTTGTGGGAGCAGGAACGGGCTGTGAGTGCCCAAAGCACCCCCAGCATCCTCAGAGCAGGGATGTGACCCCTCCGCCCGACCGCATCCATCCTCATCGCCTGCACCCAGAGGGATTTGCTCCTGTAAATCAAACCCTTGTCAATGCTGAGCCGTGAAGCTCGGCATCAACCTCGCATCCATGAGATGAGACCAGGGCATGGAAATTAACACTGCAGACCCCCCCCCCCCCCATGCAGAGCGCATCTAGGAAGGGTGGTACCCGGCCCCACGCACCCACCGCACTGCAGCGGGGTGCGAGTGGAGGCTGTGCATGTCAATAGGCACCGGGAACAGCACCCCAGAGCCCTGCCTTGCGCGCCCGAACGTGGCCCAGCTCCACTTTGCTGGCCTGGCTCAGGCTTTAAGGGAAATGAGAACCGAGCGGCCCTGTAAGTGCTGCGGGCACGGCCTGAGTGCACCGGGAGGCGTTTTATGGGCGAGCAAAGCTGCTCCCATGTCCGAGCAGTGCCATTAGCACACGGCCACGCTATGGGGCAGGGGGATGCTGGGGCAGTGGGCAGCCACGGAGCCCCTGCTCCCACTGCTGTCCTGGAACCATGGACGTGAAGGAAGGGGCTTCAAGGGGTGCCACGACCACCGCAGGCTCAGGGCTTGACTCGACACAAGCTGGAAACAAGCAGTTCCCCAGCGCCAAGCGCACTGGGGAGAGCACACACAGGGGTGACCACGGGCCATGGGGCTGCCCCACACCAGCACCACTCAGACACCGTTTGCTTCTGCCCCACTCCCCCATGACCCATGTCTCCCCAGTCTCCAGCCATGGAGGGCTGGGTGCCCTCCTCCATCCCTGCCGCAGGCCGGGGCACAGGGCCGCACCACCCGGGCGCTCCGGTACAGGGGGAAGTCCGCAGACCCCTTTCCGGGAGGGTTGGATCCCCACAGACAGCAGCGCTATAAAAAGACGCGGCGCCTTTAAGATCCGTGTGGCGCCAATTCCTCCCCACGTGACCTTTCCCGCCCCGCGGTGGGCGGAGCTACAGCCGCGCGGGTTCCCGCCAAGGAGCGAAGGTTTTGGCGCGGTAGTGGCTCCACGTGAGGGGACTGCGCTGGGACCGGACCCGCAGCAGCACCGGTACCGGTATCAGCCCCGGTACCCGCCGCCGCCATGGCCCAGCTCCGCCTCACCGACTTCTTCACCCGCACGAAAGCGGCCGCCTCAGCCCCGGTCAAGAGCAGCAGCAGCAGCGGCGGCCGCCGGCTGAAGGCCGCCATTGACGGTGCCCCGGAGCCGCCGGAGGAGCGGTGCGGGGATGAGGCGCTGCTGCCCCGCTCACCGCGCACCCCAGCTCGCGGAGGGACCCCGGCGCTGCGGGGCCTGGCAGGCAGGAAACGGAGCCGCCGTGAGATGGAAGCGGAGCCGGAGGCCGGAGCCCGGCCCATGGGGTCGAGCGGGAGAGCGGTGCGGAAGAGGCTGGAGCTGCACCGGGATGCGGAGCCGCGGCCGGTGGCTGAGGTAGGGAGCGGAGGGGGTCGGGGGTGCGCCGCTGGGGCCGGGATGAGGCCCTGAAATGGGGATGGGGCCGGGGGGGGGGGGGGGGCTGTAAAACCCGGGCAGCATCTGTGGAGCCAACCCCCCTGTCCTGATGCAGGATCCCCCCCTCAATGCAGACCCCCGCTCCTGATGCAGGCCCCCCCTTCTCCTGATGCAGAGGCCTCCCCCTCTCCTGATGGAGGCATCCCCCGGCTTGCCCCCTGCCCCTAGTGCACCCCCCGTATATTGCCCCCGTTTACCCCCGAAGCGCAAGGCCATGGGGGACCCCAGTGATGGGCTCCCAGCGGGTGGGTTCCCCGAGCAGCCTCTAACGCTCCTTTGTTCTCTTACAGGCCCCCAGCCCCTCGCCTGCTCGTCCTCTGTCCCCTCCTGCACAGGACCTGGCAGCAGAGCCCCCTGCCAGCACCACGCACTCCCCCGGCCATGGGCAGGATGGGGCAGCACAGCAGCCCCACACGGCCCCCCCGGGGACAGCCGGGCGCCTGCAGCGGGTACGAGCCCGGTCCCCACTGTGCCCGATGCCCCATGCAGGGTGCGAGCCCGCACTGAGTGCATCCCTCCCCATGCAGGAGGACGTGGCCGGGCTGCAGAGCCGCCTGCTCGGGATGAATTTGCTGCCGCCGGGGACCATCCCTGCGGGGACCAGCGCCGACCTTCGGAGCCGGCTGGAGCGGGTCCGGCAGCTGGAGCTGCGGGTCCGGCAGAGGAGAGCGGGCAGCGGAGGCGCATCCGGAGCGCAGCCGCACAGGGACACCAAGGAGGCGGCTCCTGCGGCCGAGGCTGGGTGAGGAGCCGCGGTGGGGATGCAGACACAGATTGGAGGGGATTCTCGGGGTGTCTGGGGCTGTGGCAGCGTTGAACTGGCCCTGCTGTATGCAGAGGGCTTCTCTGAGCGTGGCCTGAGCCACCCTGGCTGTGCCGTGAGCACTGGGGCATCGACATCCCCAGGATGCTCAGAGAAGGGATATGAGATGGGTCTCCCCTATCTAGGCTGGGCCTGCAGCTCTCAGGCTGTGAGTTCAGCCCTGTCAGCAGCAGGACCCCATCCTGGCCGGTCTCTGTCCCCATCTGCACCCTCGGGGCCATGTTCACCATACCCGGTGGCTGTTGTGTGCATGGGACCCTGAGCCCTCTCCTTTCCCAGCAGGCAGAAGGCCCCCGCGTACCAGCGGTTCCACACGCTCGCACAGGACGTGCCCCCGGGGCTCACGCTGCCCTACAAGTACCGGATGCTGGCGGAGATGTTCCGCACCGTGGACACCATCGCCGGGATGCTCTTCAACCGCTCCGAGACCATCACCTTCGCCAAGGTCAAGCAGGGCGTGCAGGACATGATGCACAAGTAAGTTGGCAGCAGTGGGCAGCCCCGTGTCGGGTCCCAGTTGAAGCTATTGGGACCAATGCCCTGTTTCAGCCTTTGGGGTTCCTGACCTCTGTGGGTGCTGTTGCAGGCAGTTTGAGGAGCGGCACATGGGGCAGATCAAGACGGTGTATCCCACCTCCTACAAGCTGCGCCAGGAGAAGAACATCCCCTCTTTTGGCAAGAAGAAGTCTGACTATCAGCTCACACTGGAACCAGTGCTGGAGGAAGGTTTGTATGGCTAAGGGGGAGCCCTGAGAGTTGGGGATGTGCTTGGTCCAGGCTGGGATCTGTGGATCTCCAGGGATTCTCTCTGCTCTGCTATATCTGACGCGTAAGGTGCTGAAGAAAACACTTTGGGGACAGGTGGGAGGGTGATAGAGCAGGGATTTTGGCAGCAATTGAGCTCCACAGAGGGCTCTGATCATGTCCTTCCTGAGGCTTGGGCCCTGGCGCGGTGTCACCGAGGTGCTGGGGGTGATGCTTATGTCTCTCCATACAGAGGAGAAGGTGGACGGGCGCCTGCACTTGTCGGCATCGCGGCTGCTGGAGCGCAGGAAGGAATTCAACCACAACCTGGTGAACATCGTCAAGCAGCACCACAAGGTGAGGCCCCAGCACCCTCCGCTTTTGGGGCCTGGGGTTGCCTTGGTAGCTAGGGTGGAAGGAGCAGGCTGAAGGACATCACTGGTTCCTATGGGATGCTGTTGTCAGGAAGGCGTGGATGGGGAGGATGGCAGCTGGCATCTGTCCTGGCACTGAGCTTCCTCCAAGCTGTGGTGTTGCCAACCTTGCTGGGAGCAGGAGGCAATGTCCAGCTCCCCTGTACCTGACCTACATGTGCCGTGACACAGCTCTCGCCCCTCTCCAGGCATTCCTGGCTGCCCTCAGCCCGCCCATGGTGGTGCCGGAGGAGAAGCTGACGCGCTGGCATCCCCGCTTCAACGTGGACGAGGTGCCGGACATCATCCCTGCTGAGCTGCCGCAGCCGCCACAGGAGGACAGGGTCACCACGGCCCAGGAGGTGCTGAGCAGGGCTCAGGGGGTTCTGAGCCCCAAGGTGAGTCAGGACCAGGGTCTGGCTGTGTCTGTGGACCTCAAGCCAGTCATCCCTTTGGGAAGATGTTTATGGATGGTGGGGGGGAGGACCATTTCTGAGCAGCAAGACTGAGAGCACTGTCAGATGTGGGCAGGTGGGAGCACAAACCTGGTTGTTAGTGCTGCAGGATGGGGCGTAGGACTGGCTTTGGGCTGGAGGAGCTGTCGGTACTGACTGTGGGGCTGGGAGAGGAGATGAAGCATCCTGATCCGTACCCCGCACAGGCAGGGATGGGTCGGGAGCACTGGGCTGCAGTGTCAGCGGGGGCGTTGGAGGGGAAACTTCTCCTTCCTGCATCGCGATCGGTTCCCAGCTGTAACCCAACCCCTCCTCCCTCTTCTCTTCCACATGAGCAGATGGAAAAAGCTCTTGCCAACCTGGCCTTAAGAACCGCTGAAGCCGGAGCAGGGGAACCAGTGGTTTCCAAAGCACCGGCCCCTGCCAGCACCTCCAGTGCTCTCAAAGGGGTGTCCCAGGACCTGCTCGAGAGGGTGAGTAATTCAGTCCTGGCCCTAACACCAGTGCTGGGGGGAGGAGGGACCTGCCCGTGTCTCACCCCATGTCCTCCCGTCCCCAAGATCCGTGCAAAGGAGGCGCAGAAGCTGCAGGCGCTGATGATGCGGGATGCGCAGCAGGAGCGGCGGATCGGGATGCTGCGGCGCCTGCCGGCCATGGCCCGCATCCTGCGCAACATCTTCGTGGCCGAGAAGAAGCAGGCGCTGACCATGGAGGTGGTTTGTGCCCGCATGGCCGACAGCTACGACGAGCAGATGCCTCCGGGTAGGGGAAGCGTTCTTGGGGTGATGGTTCTTGGGAGCAGGGGAGGGTGTTTGCATTTGGAAGGGGCTGTGGAGCAGAGCGCTGACCGCAGCGGCTGCTGTTTCTCTTTGCAGGGGAGATGGAGAAACACTTGAGGCTCTTGGCAGAGCTGTTGCCCAACTGGGTGGGCATCCACACCATCAGGACGGACACCTACGTCAAACTGGACAAAGGGCAGGACCTCGGGATCATCGCCGAGAGGCTCACCAAGGTGGTGAAGGAGGCAGAAACCCTCTGAGCCCCGCCAGGGTGGAGGCTTCCCCCGTGCAGTCTCCTGTCAATGTAGCAGATCCCAGTGGGATCCGATGTGGGCTCATCCTCAGGGATGTCTGAGAACAAAGCGCCTTAACTTAATTCCTCTGGCAGGGTCCATGAGGACCGTAGCTCTCCTAACCCTCAAGCTGAAGGCAGGCAGTCCTGCAGCCTTGGTGACAGTGCAGGTGGTGGAGAGGAGCTGTAGTAACCTCTCCTCAGCTCTGTTGTATTCTCCCTAAGGTTTGATGCAGGAGGTTTCTTCCATTAACTGGGCTCTGTTGGGGGGGAGGCAGGGTTGAGAGGGTGACGAGTCAGGAAAGGAGTGAGAGAAGAAGTCACAAGTGGATGTTTTTGGAGCTCTGGGCCTTGTTCTGTTTTTTAAGGGAGGGAAAAACGCATCCCCCAGCACTCGCTGGAAACAACTACAGGACTTGTCAAAACATATTTGTATTAAATGTTTTAAATATAGCTGACTTGCGTTAACCCAGCGAGGAGCCCCGTGAGTCGCCTTGTCTGCGTTAGCACCGTGGCTCTCCGAGGCAATTGGCACCGGCCAGGAAGGGCTTGGGTCAGCATCCAGCTCCTGGAGAAACAGTGACTGGAAAAAGTGAGCGTGGGCTTGTAGGGAGCTGAATGCAGCTTTTGTACACGGGCAGCACAAGCAGCTCCCTATGGGGCAGGGGTGGGTGCAGTGGGGGGGGTTCCCAAGGGAAAGCCCAGGCCACTTGGCTGGAGTGGGTTGGGAAAAGGGACAAAGAGGGTGCTGATGGCTGCAGTGGTGCTAGCCTGGCCCAGCGCCCAGGTCAGGTCAGTGCTTGCAGCGTGTAGGGGTGGGAGCTGCCACGTCGGGAGCACCTCAGACCACATCCCGAGCCAGACCGCACTGGGTTGAGTGTGGGGCTTGCATGGGACGGTGACCGATTGTCCCTTGGCCCTCTCGGTGGGGACCACACTGGAACTGGGAAGCTTCCCCACATGGTTTGGAGGCTGGCAGCATCGGGCATCCCCTATAGAGCTGCCTGAGGGAGCGGGCAGACCCTGCTCTTCCTCCTCCAGGACCCTGCTGCTTGTCCCGTTGGCTAGTGATGCTGGTGGGAGATAACCCCTGTTTCCATGGAGGAGGGTTTCAACCCATCCCATAGGCTGGAGCGATGCGATGCTGGGCTGTTGGCCGTGCTGAATGGACCGCACTGCAGCGGGGAGCTGGGTCCAGCAGCCTGGCAGCCACACGCCTGCCCCGGGTGAGCTCACAGAGAGCTCCTGTTCTGCTACTTGGGTCTGAACCCTCCCTCCTGCCTGGAAGCCACCCTGCACAGCCCCGTCTCTATGAGCACATCAAGCGGTGCTCGCAGCCTGCCCAATGCGAAGCACCGTCCCCGCGTTCCCTGATGTCACCTCTTGGCCCCACTCGCTGCTCTGGCACTGGTAGGGCTTGCACAGGGCTCGCTCCCACTGCACGCAGCTGCTTTCCACAGCTCTTTGGGGTGGATTTTTCCCTTCTCCAGCTCACAGCAGGGACCCTGTCCTCGTGCCAAGTATGTGTGTGTGAGGTGCTGCCTCCCTTGGCTCCTCGCAGGGGCTGGCTGTGAAAACCAGTGCCCTGGGGTAGGTTTGCTCCCAAGGGAATGGTGTTTCTCAGCATAAACTGAACAGCCCTGAAGTGGCTTTTCAGGAAATGGTGATAAAAATAGCTGTATTAGCCCTTGAAAGTGTAAGGGCAGGGTGTGCAGCATCCCTGTGTGCTGCAGGGGGAAGGCAAGATGAGATGCAGGGGCTTGGGCTGTGCTCCCACCAGCACTGGGCCTTTCCATTGCAGCCCAGTAGGACCAGCCTGAGTGCCCTCCTCCAGCTAGAGCAGAGTGAAGACAACTGTAGTGCTGAGTCCTGGCTAGTGAGGCCTTCCAAGGATGTGGGGTGGCAAAAGGGAGCTCACATCACAGCCTTGCTTTCCACTAGCAGCCTGGGTTTGGACAAGACACTCACAAGGGTAACCAATGGCTTCAGCTACTGCAAGAACAGCTCTGAGACAGTTTAGAAAAGAATAAAAAGTGACTATTTATTTTATGAGTGAGTTCAGTCCCTGCTAGGACAGGGACACAGTCCCTCGTGCTTCCAGTCATGTGAAAGTGTCGGCATACTGAGTTTTAGTGATCAAACTGCACCATGCAAGAAGGAGCATCTCCAAACCCCATGTCACCCATTACTCAACCTGAATAAGAGCTGGAGCTCATGAGTAAACTAACATGTTTTCTTTCTTCCCTGTGCCCAAAACACCCTGACACCAAAACATCTCAACAAGAACAGACTCCAAATGGCATTGTCCTGTCAACACCCTGGTGCCCCAAGAAGAATGCAGCAGAACAGGGACTTGCATAAGTTGCAGTATACAGGGAATTTTTGCTAACCAAAAGGTGCCAGCCCTGGCTGGAGCTGCAGGCTTTGGTACGTGATGGACAGAAGGGAGGTGAAGAGCCCTGAGCTCATGCATGACCCGCATCCTCACTGCCTGTCACCCAGCTCTGGGATATTTCTCATGATGCAAATTGCTCCTAGTTTTGCAAATCCACTAAGGACTAATGGAAGAGAGACGGCTTCCATCTTAGTCTCCATCCCCTAGAACAGATCCCCTAGATCCTTCTTCCAAGAGGATGAACTCCAGAAAGGATCCTTATACTCAACACACCTTAATCTGTGGCTTGGAAAATTAATAGGACTTGTGATTATATAGCAGCTGGCCAGGATGAAAATTGTAGGTTTCCCCCCCACACACACCCCTTTACGACATCAAGAGTCACTGAATAAGACCCTAAACTTGTGCACAGCTCCGAGTGTGCATTCCCTAAGTAGCAGGGATGCTCCTCCTCAGTCATACTGCAGGAGGGAGTACAAAGGGATGGACTTGAGCTTTTCTGACCCTTTGAGGAGTTTTAGCTCTATGATCACCAGGCACTCCAGCACCTCAGCCTTCAGCCTCTTCACCAGCTCACAGGCTGCATACATGGTGCCTGCACAACATAGGGGTAAGAGCAGAAACGTCATCAGTGGTGGAGCAATGCCAAGGTAGGCTTCAAGCCCCGCAGCTGCTTGCAACGCAGGTGCACGTGGGTCACACATGCTCCAACTCACCTCCAGTCGCAAGCAGGTCATCTACAATAACTACTTTCTGTCCTGCTTCCACTGCGTCACTCTGGATTTCGAGTTCAGCCTGCAGGGTGTAAAGAGCAGCTTCATTTTAGTCTTCCCTGACAGAGAAACCCTTCACCAACTGCTAACACATGGTGGAACGCAGGCACGTCTTCAGCAACATCAGCCTTAGCACTCAGCACCTAAACCCCCCCAAAACACATACTCCAGCTACAGGGGAGTGCCATGGAAATATAGAGCAGGTTAAGTGATTGCTGGGCCAACCCTCTGGCACGTCAAGAGCCCGAACATTCATCAAGTGAGTTATGGTCCCATCAGGAAACCTTATCCCAGAGCAGTTCTCCAGTGGGGAAAATCTCCTGTAATGCACTGGGCTGGAGCACTCTGCTTTGACAGCACCACCAAACCAGACCCAAACCATCACAGGCACGTCCTGTGTCAGATGAAGTTGTCCCATGCAGGGGTTGGCCCAAGCAATCCTCATAAATAACGCCTGGGTTCAGTGTTTCTGCTGCTGGTCCCTGGCTGCTGTTAGTTACCAGCGGTAGCGTGTTATGATGATTAAACCTCTGCTCCTGAATCAGGGAGGCTGTGGTGTTACAAGGCGAGCGCTCGGTTCTGAAGCCATGCAATGAAGGCATTTATTTTACAGCACTTACTGGAAGAGTGGGAAACACACTCCATGTTCATGCCCCTGAATTCAAGTCAAAGAAAGTAATTTAGCACCAAGTCGTAGCACAAACCACCCCCAAAAATCACAGCAGGCCTCATGGACACAAACCTTGTGTCCATGGCTCAGGGATGGAGTTGCCATGCTGGAGCTCAGGGAAGCTCAGTGCTGCTCCTGAGGCTTGTGCCATGCCTGTAAGCACCAGCACTAGCTGTGAAACCCAGCCTGGGCATCCCCTGCTGGGTTTATCACCCCATCCCTTCACTGACACCCCCAGCCCTGCATGAAACCAGCCTGGAAACCCTCTTCTCCTCCCCAGGCATTACCTTGCCATACTCAAGAGCGTAGGAGATGGACTCAGTTGGACCGGGAAGTTTCCCCTTTTTCCTTATCAGCACGAAGCCGATCCCCAGTCTCTGAGCCAGAGGAGGGCCTATAAGGAAGCCGCGGGAGTCCAGACCTATGGGGAACAGAGCAGCACAAATACTCAGACCAGAGCCACTGAACTGGGGGTGTCTTTGCATGATAACCCAGGTTTATCCTCCCATGTTCAGGGAGGGTCTCAACAAGCCATTTGCTCTTAGTCACTTATTTCTGTGGTTCAAAACACAACAGCGTGCTCCTGCACTGCCAGTGCTCACCAAGATGTGCTGCTGATGGGCTTCAAGGCACCAAAACTCCCCCCCCCCCCCCCCCAGCAGCCTGTTTTGCCTCCCTTCCAGCTCTTCTTCTTGGAGATAAGCTCAGTGAAGCCCCAGTATCAGTTCAGCCACACAACCAGGGACTTTGTGCTGCAGGGGGACAGGTTTTACTTATCATGAGGCACTTGGACAAGGTTTGGTCTAGACTCCTTGAACTTTGGGCTATCGCCCAACCCAAGCACTGCCTTCCCAAGCATTTTCATTCTCGGCCACTTTCATAGGTGTGCTGCAACGCGTTATCGCCACAGAGGCTGCTGTTGTTGCCTTCAAAAGGCCCCCTGAGAGGGAAAACATGCTGGAACAGGGTCTGCCTGCTGAGAGGACTGCATGAGACCTCACAGCCATGGCTGGCTTCCTGCACTTCCTCCTCCCTTTTACTGATGAAAGCAATGAGTTACGAAATGGGCACTGGAGTGTCATCAGATGGCGCCTGCCATATCTAAACCCGGTACCTCAGGAAACTACGGGATTCAGTTAAGGGTATAACCTGGTGATTACAGTGCCCAAGGGCTTCAGCATTCGCTGCCCTGGTAGCAGAGGGATCTCTGCTCACTTCCCTCCTGGGCAGCCTGAGGCTACAGTGCTCTGTGCCGGCCTCAGAGATGTTTCTTTAACACTCACCCGCAATTAAGTCGATTTTGGGGTGAGATACCCTCAAATGATCTTCCAGAAGATCAATCAGAGCCCTGAATGCCGCGGGATCCTTCAGCAGGGGGCTGATATCGCTGCAAAGAGAGGGAGAGCTCTGTTAGCTGCATCCAGGTGGCCATCGGCTGAGCTCCGATGCAGGGGGGATGCACGTCCTGCATCCTTGTGCTGCCTGGAGTGGGCAAGGGGAGGGATGGGCAGCGCGCCTCTGCCTTGGGTCCATCCCCATCCCCATCCCCATCCCGGTCCCCGTCCCGCTCGCACCGGAAGAGCACGCCGGGCACCGGGAAGTCGGGGAAGGGCCGCACGCGGTCCCGCACCCGTCGCAGCCGCTCCTCGCTCATGGCGGCCCCGCTCTGCGCAGCACCGCACGGCGCAGGGCCCGGCGGGCGGGGCTCCGCCGACCTTATCCCGCCCCGGTGCGGCCCCGGGACCCGGAGCCCCGGGGTCCGCCGTGCACGGAGCTGTGGTACCCGGGGTCACAGAGCGTGGTACCCCGCTGCACAGTGCATGGTGTCTCGTTACCCTGGAGCACGGAGCTCTGCTACCCTGGTGCGGGAGCACAGGCATCCCCATCACGCCCATACCCCAGCGCAGGGAGCCCTGGTACCAGGATGCACACGGCCTCGACACCAGCAGAGCACAGTGCTCTGTGCCCCAGTGTAGAGGCTGGTTGTCCCAGCTGCAGGGAGCCCTGGTACCCCAGTGTATGGAGCCTCAGTTTCCCCTCTGAAGAGTACTGTACCTGCAGTGTGTGGAGCTGTTTGTCACCTGTGAACGGAGCTCTGGGACCCTGCCTTACCCCAGCCTGCTTTGGAAAGGAGTCCTACGCCTGCCTCCATCGCCCTTCACCCCTGCCCAGTGGCTTGCACAGATAGCTTATTAGGACTACACTGTTTCGTGGTTTTCTGTCCCTCATCACCCCTGTGAACTCCTGGAATTGCATTCTGTGTTTGTTAAACCCGTTGGTTTGGATTACACTCACAGGGGATGATAATACAGCCAGTCTGAGCGCCCTCAGTCCTAGACTAACAGCTCAGCAGCTCTTGGCATCACCCATCCACAGGGCAGGTCAGGGCACTCTCACACAGCTCCTATCTCCCATCTCCTGATGGGTGAATAGCCGTTTGTCTATGCAGAATCCACTGTGGGCAGGAGACGTAATCCTGCATGAGTACAGATCTGCTCTTACATTAACAAACACGACTGGGACCTGGTCCAAATGCATCAGGGCACAGCCTCCTGCAGAAAGCAAAGGCAGTTTTAGCATGCAAACACCCCTGCCCAAGCTCAGTGCTTGCTGCTGACAGCTGTATTGGGAACAGCTTCAGCTCCATGTGCTCCAGATAGCCCTTTGGGTCTGTATCCAAGGCATGTGCCAGCACCTGTCCAGGTACTTTGCTGTGATTTGATGTGGCCCCCATGGGATGGGTGCTCAGGGTTGCAGCAGCCTCATGATGAATGCTGAGCTGCTTTTGCTTATGTGTGCTGGACCAGTCACTCCCAATAGTCCTGGGGGTCATCACTGTGGTTATTGCACAGGAGGAGTTGCTGACAGGAGGGGAAACTGGTCCCCTCACCAGCTTCACTGTTACAGGTTCATATACGCAGCCTGGTTCACAAGACACCCAATTCTGCCCCATCTCAGCATCCAAAACGTCCTGTGTTGCTGTGTCATTCCCAGCGCTTGGCAAAACCCTTGGGAATCAGTCACTGTACACTGAATCCTCCACTGCTCTGTTTTCTGCCCAGTTCATCTATTCCCGATTCACCTCTTTAATGGATGTCTGCCAGAGGTGCCAACAGAGACAAACTGAAGGCCAGTGCAAAGGTTGCTCCCCTTCTTGTGAAGCTGTTACCAGAGTCTGCCCACCTCCTTTCACAACCATTCCCTTACAGGGTAAGATTTTCCCTGAAGTCAGATTATCGCTTTGGCACCAGGAAAATCCTCTCTAGCAGCTGTTCCAGTGAGGCAACCAGGGACAAAGCACGTAGCCTTCCACTGGAACAGGGGCTTTGCAACACTGTCACTCCCCCAGATGAGCTGGAAAGGTTTCTCCTGTGACCTTACCAACCGTGATACAAGACAATGAGCTATTCCAGCAACTCCTCTTCTTCCTGGCGGATGGAAGTGATGGAATTTATCTGTCTACCCGTGGAAATAAGCAGGAGGTGGGAAAGGGCTCTCCTGCAGCCTGCCTGCAGTACAAGCACCAGGCACCTCTGCCTTTTGCCTCTCATTGATGGAGCCATAAGCTCCTTAATCACACTGTGACCCTCCTATGCAATCCCCCCTGTTACAAACAGAAGACACCACCCCATTTTTCTTGGGGCTAGATGAGGTCCCCAGGTTCCCCATGTCAGCCCACTCCAGGCAAACCTGCAGCTCTCACCAGGACAAGCTGCTGAAGGCTCCCAGTGGTCCCTTCAGATCCAGCAGCCGGGTGAAGAAGCGGCTGGAGCAATCTCTCCTCCTCTGATGCAGGATCAGGCCTCTCACACACCATCAGTTCTGCCAGGAAGAGAAGAGCATAAATATTACACCAAATCAGACTGAACCTATGCCACGTGCCAGCTCAGGTTTATAAACCAGCATTCCCCAGGTCTCTGAACTCAGAACTTCACCTCATTAATCCTCCATTTCAAAGGATGTGAATTGCATCTACCAGTACAGACTGGTTTTTAGCTTCCAAAGTAAATCACTTTTCCCTGTAATTGTTCAACCTTTCAAACAACAGTGCTGACTCCTACTGCAATTTCCATCTGAAAAGAACTTTCCTAGGACCAATTTCCAAATGCTGATGTCAAAGGACTTCGGCTCTGGAATATCACCAGGGAGGTGCCTCGACATCCGCTCATGGCTCAGAGAGGTTTAGGGCTGCTCTGTGCTTGGTGGAGCAACCACTACCTCAGATCTGGACCCCCAAGAGGGGACCCATAGGAGGGGGACACTGGCTTTGCTCTCTTTTGGACACAGAGATCACTTTAAAGTGCTCTGGCATCCTGATGCAAGAGATGCCATTAGCCAGTGAACATGGAAACTGGGGGTCTAAAACCTTGAGAGCTCACTGTAATCAGCTGAAACAGGCAATTAGAAGAGCTGTGCTGAGTATGGAAGTTTCTGTTCCGTTACGGATTTTAAAACTTCAGTGTGAAGTGGAACAAAATGCCCCAAATTTCGACATAACCCACAAGGGGAAAGGAGAACTAAAATTTCCTTTCAAATCCGCTGGAACATTTCACTTCAATTTCAGCTTTAGAAACGACTGCACTTTAAAACCTTTTTCTTTTAAAAAAAACCCAAATTTAAAATATCTTATTTCAACAGCAGAAGAATGCAGTTCCCCAGCCAGCTCCCTGGGCTCAGGACTGAAGCTTCCATCCTGAACAACGAGCTAGATTTGTCCTCCCTAACAGGAGGACACCGTTGTGAACGCGTCCTGCCCTTCCATAGTATCCTGCTTATACAGACCCAAACCCAGCACCTCCTGTGCTGCACCAGGTTGGATCAGGCCCTTGGAGAAGACACAGAACTCCTCTCTCTCCTCAGGGCAGGAAGGGATTTTGAGTCCAATCCAGGACTAATGGATTTGGCACGCATTCCTCACTGCTGGCGAATTGGCCAATGGGCTTTTCAGCCCCTATCCCTTTCAGATGGGAATTGTGCTACCAACATATATAGTGCCCAGAAGGGTATTAAGTGACTCTGGGAGGGGCAAAGGCACAGAGAGCTGCCAGACTAGCTCTCTGGAGAAGCTGGATGGCGGAGGGTTTTCTTTCACTCCTAAGACCACAGGCTTTTGGCGAAGGATCCACCTCTATTTAGGATTTATATAATCCCAGCTACACTTTGAGCAACAACGAAACTTCAAATGGTGGAAGGGGATATAAAGAAAACAAGCAAATGGAGACTCTTCTCGGTGTTCAAAATAGTCATTTTCCAAAGGAAAAAAAGAACCTAAAACAGGATTTCAGCTCTTCCCTTACAACTGTTCTTCAGAACTCAGTTTAATTCAAAAGGCACTGCTGTGTCACCTTCTGATAACAAATGAAAAACTCACATCAAATACTACTGGAAAACAAAAGAAAAAGTCTATTTCCAAGTATTGTAACTGTTAAGAGAAATGGAAAAACAAGCCTCTCCAACCGCAAGACCATTTTTCAGACACTGAACAAGCAGAGTTAACTCTTAAGAGAGTAAAAGAGCAAGGAATTTGTAAAGTTCCCCAGTGCTGAAGACAACAGTGAGATCCCTGGGGAGCGATTTCTGGTCTAGCTGTGCTGAAGAGGCTGCTGGCAACTCTGCAGACAACAAACTGCCTTCCCCCAGCACCCCGATTCCAACTGTTCTCACCTTCGAAAGGTCCTTCTCCAGCTCTGAAAGTATTTCACATGGTTACAGCAGAGATGTCCTAATTGGAAAACGAGTATTCTCCAACCTTTGTTAGATACTCATCTCATGGGCTATGCTTTATGTTAAACCAGGAGCTCTGGAAGCTGTCCATGGCACTTGGAAAGGCTTGACTTGGCATGTACTGAGAACTGCCAGCTTCCTCATGGCAGCTAGCATCCTGCGTCCAGCAGCTTCCTTCTCAGCAGTATTAGTTCCAGTTCCTTTAGTAAAAGCCCACTGTCATCCTCAGCCCTCGCTGGAAACTCAGTCCCCAGACACCACATTTATTAGCAAGTACATGGGTATTGCTTGCTCTCATTCTGTTCTGAACTTGCCCATTTTCACTTTTAATACTGCATTCCTCAGCTTCCCATTTAAAATGCAGAGGCATGTTATCTTTCATTGCTGCACTCCATACAGGTTTGCAGGGCATTAACCTTGGCTCTTAAGTGTTCAGAATTGATCTTCTGGTTTCCAGTTCCAGTGTTCAGATACCCAAATTGTTGGTCCACAGAGACTAATTTGCCACCGAAATAATCCATTTGTCGCTGCAGGATTTTAAATCAAGGCTCCACTTTCGCAGCTGTAGACTGTAAATGCAGTAGGACTTTTTCCATGATTATTAGTTACATCAATTTCAGAAGCTTCTCTGTGTGGAGGGCTGGATGATAACACAGCCTCAGGGGCAGAGCAGGGAGACTTGAGAGACTCAGCTAATTGGAAATTAAAGGGAAGAAAGAAATTCCTTGGACTCTTGGCCCAAGCAGATATTAAGCTTTTAGCATTCAGCAGATGTATTTAAATATAAAGAAAGTAATGTCACATAGAAGCAGTCTTAGGCAGACATCATCCTTCCTTTAGCTCTTACGTCTTGCAGCTTGAGAAATGAAGCCATCAACAAACAGCCTTCACTGCTGCAGGTCTCTGATGGGGCAGTGGACCCCAGCAGACCCGCTCCTCTGTGACTGCACACACAGCCTCAGGCAGCTCCTGCAAAGCCAGTACAGCCAATTCCCCAAACTGAGCAGCTATCACATAGCCCAGCTTCAGATCAGAGTTAATTCAGCTTCAGATCATGATAATTCGTAAGGGTAGATGTGGTTGCACATGCTGGCTGCTGTGACCTGAGGGGTGTATCAGTGGGTTCGAGCTGGTCACCCCTGCGGCTGCGCTGGTGCACACAGCCACAGTACACCCCTGCCTCGGGACTGTGCTGGGCAGCCGTGTGGGCTGGGAAATTGATCCACGTTAAAAATAATACAGGGAAAAACAAAACAGGCTATTTTTAACCCAGGTCAGTCCCATGATTTGGAAGGCGTCTCTGTGAGACTGTCCCAAAGCAAGGTGTTGTTCAGTTGTTTCACAGGTGCGCACAGACAACTCAGATAATGCATTTCTAATAACTTAGTTTATTTTTCTTCATTAGTTCTTCATCTCACAATTTCAAAATCTGTACATCTTTGGGAAAGGCATTGATTTCAAATTCTTCCTAGCCATCCAGCTGTAAAACTACTGTTCTTATTTAAAGCATTAGGTTCTTCACATTAAGCTTTGATCTTTTATAATAAAAGGACATGAAGCAGATAATAAACAGACATCAACAGAAGTCAATCCCCTTATAGCAGCCAGCTTTCTAGTGCAAAGTTTACATCCAGTATCTATGCACTGAGAGATTACTTCAGTGAGGAATGAGGGCTTTGTGTGCTGGGTAACCAGACAAACACCGCATGTGCTGAGAACAGGACGGCTTGTCTGAGCAAGTTACACAGACTGTGGAAAAGCAGTATATTCACAGCTTGCTGATTTGAAGGAGTACAGAAGGAAGTGACAGCCAGGCAAGCAGGGGACACAGGGTAGCAGGCATCCAGTACACTCACAGCGTGCCTACTGCAAAGGCAAAGAACCAAGAAACATGTCTGGGCTAGAGCTCAGACAATGAGCTGTGGTCCTATGGTGGGATCTCTTCATCGCAGCAGGAAGAGAGACGAAGTGCTGTCGCAGTTCACAGCAGATCTGTTCCTATGTGCGGGCTGCTGGGGATTTTCAGAGAGTTGCAGTGATGGACTCCCTCCTCTGGTTGGTATCTCTATCTGCTGATACTAGAGAACTGCAGGGTCCTGAACAATTGTCGGTGAGAGAAGCACTAAAGCAGAGGTGGACCAGACTCAGCAAATGAGAAGTTACTCGTTTTGTCTGGTCTCCTGTGCTGACAGACACACATGACTGCTGCAAGTCCTCCTTCCTGTCCTTCTCATACAGCATCAGTGAAGAAAAGGCTGATCAGAATCTCTCAAGACTTGAGCTATTCACACTACATCAAAACAAGGAGAAATGTTACGGATGAACTAGAAATGCCCTGATATACTTGAAGGACAATTAGGAACATCTTAAGAAATCTAGGCTATAAACAAATGCCATTTTCAGATGCACAGAGATTCGGAGGCTCTGCCAGCCGATGAAGTGTTGGCTGTGATTTCTGATGGGTGGAACAGTGAGAGCCGACTCAAGAGCTGTTCTTATTGCAATCTTATAGGATTATCCAGCTTCGTGAGATATACCCTAGAATTACCGTGGAGAGGATTACAGGTAACGTAAACCATGGGAACAGAGAGAATGAGCGCCTTTGGGATTACAGGGAGGGTGAGAGTAGGCAGTTTAGAAGCCTGTAGCAGGCAGAAGCACAGCAGAACTCTCAAGAAGCAGAAGCAGAGCTCTCAAGCCAGCCTCAAGGCTTGCTTGGGAAGGAAGCTGCTGTTTACACCCTGGATTTTTCCCAAGGCAGCATAACAGCAGCAGAGAGGGCACATGTACTGTTTAAAACACTGGAGGGGTGGAAGTGGAGCATTCCTGTTTGCATTCAGTGGTGCAAACAGCATGTTCAGCTACTAGTATACCAGCACGCTTCTAGCTACTCCCCTGAAGCTCCACAGTAACCTTGCTCAGTTGTGTTTGAGACGTGTTTATTAGCAATAGCCAGAAGTGTGAAACGGGCTCAAAAGCAGATGAGAAATCCGCAGTGTGAAATTGTGCAAAGGATCAGCATTTACCATGAACTCTGTTTAAAGCAGTGCTACACCCAGGCTGTGGAAAGTTTGCACAAGGAGAATTCCTCAGAGAGCGTACACTGGAAACAGGGTCAAGAGTTAATGTCTGATGTAAACGGGCATTTCTGAGCCTGCAGTTGGCTGGGCCCAGATCATGAGACTAGAAGCATGACTTAAACCATATTTGGACCCAGAGTTTTTTGGAAATGAAGAAAACCCCTGAAATGAACTACTGACCCCCAGCTCCCCAAGAACATCCTGCACCCTGTCAATAAGGCAGTACTCACGTGAACTCTATCTTCAGGTTTCTTTACCTAGGGGATGTTTGCAGTTACAGATGAAGGAAGGCAGGGAGTTCTCCCTGGAGCCAACCCCTTACTCAGGAACAGGAGGGAGCACTCGGTTGCACCCAGTGATGCACAGCAGCAGTTTGGACCCTATAGCTGCACCCAGTACTTGCAGGTTTAGGAAGAAAGGAAAAACAAGCTGGTGTCCAGAGTTCACAATGGAAATAAATGTTAAAACAACAAGTTATAGGCAAACCAAACAAGGGCAGTTTGGGCAGGGTTTTCTGGCGGCTATAAGTTTCCTGAACATGGTCACTGTTCAGGATCCGAATGAGTGATGATTCGAGAGAGCAGGCTGGGTGGAAGGAGTGACAGGAAAGGTGCATCCATGGCATTTCTGAGGTGATGGCAGAGTTGTGGTTGTACAGAGAGCTTTTAGAGTTGAAACGGTGTTCACTGAAAAGTTACCATTTATGGAAACAACAACAGAAGAGTACAAGCTAAACCCTGAGCACTAGAAATATAAACACTGGCCCTTTGGAAGGGCAAATGATGATATCATACATGCATCACACTCTTCCTGTGTAAACAGGAGTGCCAACATGAGAAGACATGCTTTGTAAACTGTATGTCCAGCTAGTTATAGCTTTTCTGTGTAGCTCTTGAGGGCTGCAGGGAAGATCAATGAGGCCAAAAGCACTTCTTGGGATCAGACTTAGGTGGTTTCAGGCACTTCCCTAGCTTCTCACAGCCTGGAGGAGACCAATTCTGTTAAAAACAAACAAAAAACATACAGAGAGATTATTTATACCAAGTACCTGCTAAACCCTATAACCTAAACCAACCCTCTCTCATCCTCACAAAGACGTTTTTATGTCCTGCTTGAAAAATGAAAACTCCTCTTGCAGCTGATGCTCCTGGGCTCATCAACTTCCCAACTCCAAACACTATTCAGAAAAAGCTTTAGGAAAGACTACAAATCCTTCTGCAGCAGATAATTCCCTCTTCTGGGATACAGTGGTATCTCTCCTGTACAAATGCAGAGTGCTGTGGCTCTGGTGACCTTCCTCTCTTTCCTGTAAGTAGCATGGAGCAACCGGATCATGAGGTTTTGGTGAAAACCCCAATTTTCCTGGGATCCAGAGAAGAATTATCATGTTTAGCACTAAGATATCCATGCACTTTCTTGAGGAAACAAGCAAAAAGCAACAGAAGGCCAAGGGTGTGAGCGAGATAAGAATGCCAGTATTTTAATGAGCATTCTGATGGATGAATTCATAAACAGATGGAGTCAGAGGCATTTATGAGACAACTACTCCAGTGCATGCAGACCAAAACCATTTGTCTTCCTCATTTCCATGTTTCTTGTAATACCTTTCTCCAGCATAACACAGGAATGACATCAGTAAGAAAATCCACTTCAAACCTCAGATTCCAAACGGATTAACAAAGGAAGGAATCTGGATAAAAGAAATTTATCGATTTCACTGGGGTTTTGCCATTTAAAACTGCAGTAATATGAATGGCAGGTTACAATTCCCATTCTGCCTCAAGAAATCTTTTGCATTCATTCTGTGTCCCTCCCTCTCTCAAGGTCTATCCATTCATGGGAGATTCCTGCTGTCACCTATTAAAGATCAGTTCAGCTCTGACCTCTTGCCTTTCATTTTACTTATTTTTTTATCCTTTAAGTCATTTATGTTTTCTTGGAATTAAATTCCTATGGAGGAAAAGAAAAGCTGAACCCCACAAAAAAACCTAACGGAGCAGGTTTCTATTCCACAGAGCTGACAACAGATGGCAGTGAGACACCAGCTATCTCTGCAGAAGGAGCAGGCCACAGCAGGGAGCTTTGGCGAAAGGCTCGTCACTGCACGAAGGGCTCCAGACGGTTTAAGGACTACGGGTGCTGTTTCCTAAATCTGTGACTCGATTCTGAAATGCACAACCGCCGCTGGAAATTTCAGATGATTGACAGCTCTGTAGGAGCAACAGAGATCCAAATAAACAAGTTAAATGTTTGTTCATTTGAGAAAAACAAAACACCAAACAAATTGGTATCTGCTTCAGTCTCGCAGCCCAAGCTGGCTTTCCTGGATCTGTGCTGTAAGTCCTGAGGACACCATGTGTGCTGCAAGTCAAACACACAGTCAAGCCAGCTCCACTGCATGGAGCAATTTCTCCCACATTTCCATAGGAGGAAAAGGCAGCAGAACTGGCTCTGCGGGAGCTTTGTCTACGCTGTTGGTGGGCTGTGCCACAGATGGGCCAGCAAACACTTCACTTGCTCAGGAGGGCTTATGCTGCTGCACTTAACATCAATCCCAAGACTGCAGCAGCTACAAAACGATGCATCTGCTTTGCTTATGTATAAATAAAGACAATTCTTCTCCTCTGCCCCAGAGAGGATATTAAATATCAAATAAGTAAGTGACAATTTAGAACATCCTAGAATCCCAGACTGGTTTGTGTTGAAGGGTCCTTAAAGTACTTGCAGCTCCAACCCCTGCCACGGGCAGGGACCCCTTCCACTAGAGCAGCTTGCTCCAAGCCCCTGTGTCCAACCTGGCCTTGAACACTGCCAGGATGGGGCAGCCACAGCTTCTCTGGGCACCCTGTGCCAGCGCCTCAGCACCCTCACATTAAAGATTTTTTTCCTAATATCTAATCTAAATCTACTTTCTGTCAGGCATAGTACTAGGAGGTGATATTTGTCTTCCAGCATCCTCTAAAGACAAATTTAGGGCCCCATCAACCCCATCAATACTATCACTCCAAAAAGATTCTGGATACCTTAATTCCTGGTCTCAAAAGCCAGTAATTTGGTGCCTGTTTATCTTTGTTTTGTGATGAAGAGGAGGAGGAAGAAGGGGCAGCTGGTGAGGAGAAAGACCTTGATGTAGTGCTGATAGAGGTGTACAATTAGTCCGTTAAGAGTTTCTATAGAATAGAACACTCATCATGTTTCCTGCTGGGATTTCTCCTGGGATCAGAATACCCTCCAACCCATCAGGGAGGGCCAAATGATCTGCTTTGAGCTTGGCCAGGCGCTGGAGCAGTCATTAAGCTGCCTCTGCTTATAGACTAGGCAGGCATGGCTGGACTTTGCCACAGCAAAAGCAGAAGTGGCAGCCCATGGTCTGCAGAACTTCTACCCAACAAGACAGAGATAGAACGTGGCATGCTCAGGGAGAAGATTGACCCTAAAAAGAACCTAAGAGAGGGCTGGGGTGCAGGATGAAGTGCAGGACCTCCAGTTCAGCAAATTTTCGATTATGCAACCCAAAGACACTGTTGACAGACATGGGTACCAGATGTTTCCACAGCACCTAAACACACTGCACCAGGGTAGCCACAGAACAGCCTGCAATTTATGAACCAGTTTTGGAGTTAACACAGAAGAAATGCCTTTCCAGTTAAGGTCTCTGGCAGTAGTCAGGCACTGGGGAGAGTGCCTGAACCCAGAAGGTCCCAGAGGAGCACAGAACAGTGTTTACGAAGGGAAAAGTTGAATAATGAAAGAAAACAGCACAGAAACAATGGTCCTTCAAATCTTTTTCCTACTTAACATCCAAAAATAAAAAGATGTGATAAAGCTAGAAAATATCGTTGCCTTCTGACTGCAGAGACACAGCTTCACATTTTCACTGTTCTGGCTGCTTGGAGATAGACCACAGCAGCAGGTACCAACTGCTTGCTTCAGTAGGTTATTTCAGCAACAGAAAGATATGCCTGTTACTATTTTGTGTCAGTCTACAAGGACATCCCCTTAGACTACACAGACTCTTGTCATCTGACAACTTGACCTCCTACAAACTCACCAGTTTCTTTCCTAGGTTCTCAGCAAACCAAGCAGCATTTGACAGTAAAGCCAAACTGTAACTTTCCAACATGCAACTTGAAACAGAAAACAGAATTGAAAATGCCTGTCATCTTTCTAGCCAGAAACACTTTGGAAAAGTCAGGCACGGGTGTAATTGGAGGAGACCGAGCAAGACCAAAAGGTACTCACACACATGACTGGAAAAGAGCCACTCTCCCAGTCCCACCACTCAAAACACAGAAGATTTTTAGATTTGCAGAAGGGGATTAGAAATGAGAAGGATCTACAGCTGTAGATACTGCCATAGGTATCTCTATGGAAGGAAGCCACAGAGTTTATCACAGCATGTTGATAAGACTTTTCAGACCTAACCCCACTCTCTGAACGAGCTTTCCTGTGCCACTGAGCTGCACAGGTAACAAACAGACCTCTCCTTCATGGAACAGCCAGGCAGCCCTTCAAATGTGTGCATCTCACGTCCATCCTTCCCTGGCTTTAGGTGATGTTTTATAAAGCCTGTACAAAATCTATTTTAAGCTAAGGATTCTCAAACATATTTATGCTTGAATGCTCACCATGACAGCCTTGTCACACACGTTAAGCTGTGGCTCCCCTGGCACCATGGTCACTTTGTGCTGCTGGACAATGACAGATATTTGCTCCATCGCCCTTTGGTATTCATTGCTGGCAAAACTAGAATGTGAAAAAAACCACAGATGTTATTAGTTGGGGTTTATACACGGCATCATTACAATGTCCACATCATGGAGCTGGGTCAGGAGACTTTTCCCGGGCTGTAGTAAGAAAGGAGAGTATATAAACATGCAGTTGACATTAACTGCCCACAGGTCCATAGGGGAATTGAAACATCTGGGCTGAGAGAGTCCAGCCTGGCCAGGCCTGGAGGCTTTGGTCTGGGATGCTCTGCTCAGGGCAGCAAGGATGGCACATGGCTTGCCCTTCTCAGAGAAGCACATGGCTCCTGCTCGGTCACCTCCACACGCAGCTTCAGCTCTCAAAACTGCTGGCTTCCTAGTGATTTGGAGAAAACTCCGGGAACAAACTCGCCAGCAGAGTTTCAAGTTGGCAAGCAGGTATTCTTTATTGCGGCGCCGGGAGACACGGGGAATAGCTCCTCCTAACGCGTGTCCCCGAATTGCTATACGGGTCATCCTTACATGGTCACTGAGCATATTACATCACTTTCCAAAAGGTTTCCGGCACGCATACAAAAATGTGGTGGTCTTTAAGGGTCGTTTACTTTTCCCAACAAGCTTAATTAACATTACAGACATAGCAATAATCCTGCCCTACTACTTATCAGTTAGTTTAACTGCTCCCATCCTGGACATCTGCTAGTGCGGGATACTCCCTAGTAGATGCTTACACCAGCTTAATGGGTTTATTAACACCCCAAACATAGCAATCATCCTGTCCTTTTACTTATCACTGAGTTTATCTGTGCCCACCCTGGACATCTGCTAGTCCCAGATACTCCCCATCCCCAGGTCCTGTCCTTCTATTCTGCTTTTCTCACACCTTTTATGCTAAGGTACTGAGGACCTGAACCTATGTCAACTACCTCTAAGCACCGCAGTTATTTTCCATTACAAAGCCATCAAACTCAACATTACTTAGAACTGATTACATTTTGTACTTTTGCGCCTCCTTGTCTCACTAGGTGGACAAATACATTGCAAGCTAATGTTGAGTCCCAAGGGAGATCTTGTTGGTAAACATGGTATGTTCAAAGAAAGGTGCTTGCCATAGAATCATAGAACAGTTAGGGTTGGAAAGGACCTTAAGATCATCCAGTTCCACCCCCCTGCCATGGGCAGGGACACCTCACACTAAACCATGTCACCCAAGGCTTCGACCAACCTGGCCTTGAACACTGCCAGGGATGGAGCATTCACATCTTCCCTGGGCAACCCATTCCAGTGCCTGGGCAACCCATTCCAGTGCCTTCCCAGGGGCAACCCACCCTCACAGTAAAGAACTTCCTCCTTATATCCAATCTAAACTTCCCCTGTTTAAGTTTTAACCCGTTATCCCTTGTCCTATCACTACAGTCCCTAATGAAGAGTCCATCCCCAGCATCCCTATAGCCCCCCTTCATGCACTGGAAGCTGCTATGAGGTGTCCATGCTGTTCCTCTTCTCCAGACTGAACAGCCCCAACTTTCTCAGCCTGTCTTCATACAGGAGGTGCTCCAGCCCCTGAGCATCCTCGTGGCCTCCTCTGGACTTCCTCCAACAGTTCCATGTCCTTTTTATGTTGAGGACACCAGAACTGCACACAATGCTACAGGTGAGGTCCCACAAGAGCAAAGCTGAGGGGCAGGATCACCTCCTTCAACCTGCTGGTCACCCTCCTTTTGATGCAGCCCAGGATACGGTTGCTTTCTGGGCTGTGAGCACACACTGAAGCTGGCTCATGTTCAGTTTCTCATCGACCCAACACCCCCAAGTCCTTCTCCTTGAGCTGCTCTGAATCTCTTCTCTGTTCAACCTGTAGCTGTGCCTGGGATTGCTCTGACCCAGGTGTAGGACCTTGCACTTGGCACGGTTAAACTTGTCCTCCAGCTGTGCCTCAAATGACTGTCATGGAAGACTTCCTAGAATAGGGAACAAACCTTACCAAACACATTAGCGCACAAACAACCCTGCAGGGGCTCTCTGCACATCCATTGTCCACTCTTTCAAGTGCTTTTCCCTAATGTGCATCATACAGAGGCATTTATTGTAGGGAAACAAAGGTAATGCCAATACTTTGTTTTTCAAGTGTTCTCAAGCTAAGGGTTTAAAATACAACCCTCAGCTAGTAAAACTTCACAATCACCAAGTGAGATGAACTAGTATTATGCAAACAGGAAGATGGAGAAGAAGAATAGAAGTGACTTGTCCAAGACAAGAATACCTCCTCCATTTCGCAACCTCCCAGGGTTCTCCCCATCTACATTCTTCCATTACAGCTTTATTATTACAAGCTGGGACCCATCTGTCATGCTCCAAGACTTCATACAGGGTTATAAATTATGAGATTTTTATCCATCCAATTACTCTAATAGGTACTTGTTTAAGTGGTTCAGGGTGTACTTTACTAATACTTTGAGTATCTCTAAAATGGAGGATTACTACCCAATGATCTCATTTTGTCCATCATGTTAAGGGTCACTCAAAAAAACAGAGAGCAGCAAATTGCTTCTGAAGATAAAAGAAACAATGCAGCTTGGTCCTGACCTCGGGCTCCCTTTGCTTACAGTCCAAGCTGGCCACCAGCCCCACACTCCAGCTAATTTCCTTCTTTGAAAAACAATCACATTTTGAAGCCCAGTAATGTGCCAACAGTTTCCAGTAAACCCTATAAATATCACATCTCGGCAGCCATCCAGAGAGAAGCTGATTGTGGGGATGGGCCTGAGCTTTGCTGATAGAGAACAGGAAGGGAATTTGAAATGACAAGCTTGAGCAAACTAATCTGTTGCTCTCACACCCAGCTAGCTGTATCCTGGTGGAGAGACTATCGCAGGGACTGGCTGTGTCATCTGTATGGACCACCCTGAAATTCAGACTGTCCTTGTGAGGCTCCTGAATTTCCTTGCTCTTCTCCCACCTTAGCTCTCACAGTAGTGACTGATTACTCCTGCACTGCCCCAAAGACCACTGAAAACAGCAGACAGGCAAATGGAGCTGCCAAAAACCATCTCTGACTCCTTCCCTGATGAGGACACTCAGGGCAGCAATCACTTGGCTCAGCCAGGGTTGCATCCGGTAGCACAGCGGCCTTTCAGCTTGGTGAGATTTTATCTGGAAGCCCTGTGGTTGCGTTTCAAAGCACAGCATTGCCAGCCTGCTTGAGAGAAAGAAAGGAAACAGGTTTCTACAAGAGGCAGGAAGGGTTTAAAGCTAACCTGTGTTGACATGCAGAGGACAGCAAACACGGGAGAGCCTGTGAAAGGAGAGGAAAGGCTGCAGACAAACACACTGCCTAAAACCACAGGCAAGTGCCAGGGATGCACACAGCATGTTGGACATATGAGCTGCAGACTGGATGAAACAGGGGAAACAGAAACCCTGTAAAGCTGGTGATGGAAGCGGAGATGCAGTGCAGTTTAGGGAGACACATGTATTTCAGTGTTTTAGATTTCTAATATAGCTATTGTGCCAGGATTTGAAAGTTCTTCCAAACCCCAGCTAATCACACTTTATTAAGATCCTCACATGAAGGATTAATATGAATTAATACATATTTTAACCGATTGTTAGAGTCTAACTGATACTCTAGATATCAAATAATTTAATGCCTCCTCCTGCTGCTCTTGTAACTATACAACGTGGTGTTTATTTCTGTCACATACTTGTGTCATCTCTCCAGCATTTAAGATCTTCTTTTGGAAGTGGACCCATAAGATAAGATGTTTCTGCTAACTAATTAAGCTCCACAGCATCTTTGCAAATATTTAAGTGCTAAAGAGATAGCCCAATTTCATCCATTGGAACGGCTTTTCATACATAGGATTCCAAATTAGCTGTAATCTGGACAGACCAGTGGAAAACACAGCTGTGCTCTGGATGACAGATAAACAATATGTTGTCATGACTGCTGCTTTTTGCTCCAAATATGCCAGTCCTGTTGCAATGAAAAAAAGTCTTTTTGCTATAATCCAAACTCCTGCATTTATCCACAGCATTATTGCTCATTAGTAACCTAAGACACATGAATGCTGCAGTATAATAAAATAGGCTCGAGTCATTTGAATCATCATCTTGCTTTAATTCCCATGTTCAGGACACTCCAGGCTTTTTCAGCTAGCTCAGCAGTGACAGGAAATCTTGGCCTAACCTCAGCTCCTGGTGTTTTTGAACTGCTCTCCCCTGCAGTTTCTACACTTTTAGATTATTTCAGCATTTAGCACAGGCTGAATGACTTCCCCAAAAGCATGATAGAAATGGCTTGGCTCATGTAAAGGACTCACACTTCCCACATAAGTACAAAGCTGGCTAAAGTTAGAGAACATGTACAGATTATGCTCCAAGTCAGACCGCTAACCTATAAACCTTGTCTCAGCAGGGCTTAAGATGCTCTTAAGCTGGCTAAACCTGTTGATGCTAGCTTAAAACATATCCGATTGCAGCTGTCTTCCTTGTGTTGAAGTACATCACAGTGATGGACCCCGAGTGCTATAAGGTGTCATTCAATACTGGAAGATCATCACAGATTGTCTTCAGATGCCTCAATGGAACACATGAAGTATCTTCCTCATACAGATCTCTATCAAGGCTCCATGCACAGCAGGGCACTGTGATGCCCGTATGATGGTACCAACCTTGGAGCTGGTATTCACAGAAACTGGAGTCACCCACTGAGACAAAGCCATGCCAGTGACAGGGGGTGGTCTTCCCATCTTGGCCCCATTGAGATCTCCATTCTGTGCTCTGATGAGCTCAGGTTTTGCTCAGACAGACCTATTTAGCTCCACAACACGCATCAACATCCAATATCCATGCAGCGATTTAGAATCATAGAATAGTTAGGGTTGGAAAGGACCTTAAAATCATCCAGTTCCACCCCCCCCTGCCATGAGCAGGGACACCTCACACTAAACCATGTCACAAAAGGCTCTGTCCAACCTGGCCTTGAACACTGCCAGGGATGGAGCATTCACAACCTCCCTGGGCAACCCATTCCAGTGCCTCACCACCCTTACAGGAAAGAATGTCTTCCTCATATCCAATCAAACTTATTTGTAAAGTATTTACTGAAATTGTACAGGGGGATTAAAACTCTGTCTGCTCCTATGCAGGAAATGCATTTTCAGACAAAATCTGAAAGAGAAAAGTGCCTTTAATTTGTCTATAAAATGGGGATAATTACTCCATGGTAATCAGTCTGAGTCGTTAACAGAGCTGGGAACCTCTCTCACTCTTTCATGGAGTCCCATCATTTCCCTGAATGCGTACATGCAGGATTGGGCTGCAAGTGCAGCGTTTGCCACATTCTCTGTTCCAAAAGAAGACGGTATTATCTATACAGGTGTTTGGGCATTGTCTGCATGAAGATCCAGACCTCGCTGCCTCCGGAGCATGCTGCGTTTTGTATTCTAGCTCAACAATCCTGCAGAAGGAGAGCTGGGAATAGCACTGGAAGAATGAGAGGGTGAGCAGGTGGTGTTGTGAGGAGTTTGCTAAAAGAGATCCCCCAGTGTACATGAAATTATTCCATGCTCAGAATGAGGGAAGAGAGTGGACAAAGTCCAGGGTCATTACACTAATTGACACTTTACCTCTGGGAAGTCTCTGGAGATCCAATCAGGGCTGGATTGTAAGCACAGGGTCCCAGGCACAGGTGTGGCCTGTGCTTCCTTCATTTAGTGTAATTGTGCCTTGGCAATCTGCTCCCATCTCCTCCCTCACCAAACAACGCCAGTGAAACCTGCTCTGCTGTTAACCCCACCGTGCCCTACACCGAAATGCAGGTTCGGAACGAGGAGGGTTTGTCTCACACGCTGACTTTGATGTTAGAGCTCTGGTTTAATCATGCAGTCCTCAAGTCTTTCACCTTCAGGTCTGCTGGCACCCTGAGCTGTAAGGAGAGGGAGAGGGCAATTCTCCACCATCATAAATATGTTCTCAAATAGATTAGAACTGGAGAAAATTAAAGAGACTTCTCAGCACTGTTTTATATGTAGATCCTGATGCTTTATACTTTGTCCTGGTGATTCATGTTTGGGCACAGTGCAGTATGCGTATCCTGGGAGCAACAGGACCATGTTATTATCAAGAGGAACATTATAAAATAGGTATTATATACTGCACATCACAGAAACCTGACAGCAGGCTCTCAACAGCAGCTTCTGGATTTATAGCATGTTCTAGCAAATGCACACGAAGTTGTGGGAAGAGCAGAAAACTTGGGGTAATGATTTGTATATTTAACTTCCTTTTCCACTGGAATTATCTTAATTAAACCCATTATTTTTAATTGTGAAATACACCCAGATTCGGGTAATTTGATTTTATCTGTTATCAGTACTTTGAGGCTGCTCAGCATGGTAGTATCCAAGTCTTGATCTTGTATTATTCAATCTTCCTCAGTTCCTCTCTTCCATTATCAAGTTCATCTGCAATTTAAAACTGCACAATACACGAGGCAGACAACAGGTTGGGGCTCTGCTGCTGAAACCTGCAATTGCCAGAGAGACTCAGGGCCAAAGTAAAACAAAGAAGGAATCAAGGAGCAAACTGAAGGGTGGCCCATAACTTCATTCACCTCTCTGGTCCAGCAGCCATGGAGACACCCCTGGAGATGTGTGGGGCATGGGAGCCACACAGTGGGAGTACTGATGATGCCTCTCACCTGGGTGGATTCTCTAACAGTGCCCACAGTCTTCCTTGCAGCAAGGAGATGTGATCATGCTGATCGCCTACTCAGTATTGTCACAGAAGGTGTAACTCCCCAGCTTCAGGAATCCTGCCTTTCTGTTGGATTTCATTGCGAGCCACCACAGCATTGAGGAGAGCAGAGGAGATAAAGGCAGAGTGAGGATGTAAAGCCTCAGTCTTTGTGTGAACAGGAGACAGAAAACAACAGCTATCCGTCTGATCATCCTGCTAGTTGCTTCCATGGTATTTCTGAGTCATAATTCAAGCAGTATGTTCTTCAGGCTACTTTCTTGAGGCTGTAAGCACTGCCTGCACCATCTCTGAGGAAGATTATGTCCACTACCAACTGCATTTTACATTTCTGAAACTGATTCGTTTGGCTTTTTACTTCCTTTTTATACAGCATCACTCTAGTCTAGACAGTTACTCATCAAAATACCTGCAAGCTGCTGGTCGGCCACAATTAAGCACAAGTTACAGGTTGATCAGACGACGTGCCACAGGGCAGAGTGCTGGGGCTCCTGATCCATAGCTCTCCACAGTTTCAGTGTTCCTCAATGCTACCTTTCCTGAGGCAGCAGCTAATTCACCCCAGCAATGCAGCTGGTACCATTTCCTTCTTTTTTAAGAAGATGAGGAGTCAGCATCTGCTGGGCAAGATTTTGGCTCTTTGTTATACACAGTTTTTTCCCAGTTTTGCACCCTTTCTCCTTTGCCCACAGTGAGGTTTCTTCCCTTACCTGTTAGGTGAGACTAGCAACTTTTCTATCAGATCCCTTCCCCTTCAGCTTCCCTTCAGGAGATTCTTCCCTTCTTTTCTGGCTCCATAACTAGTGCAATTACCTCTCTGATGATTTCCTGGATTTTCCATCTGCTCAAAATAGGCACTTGTGAGCTCTCTTGTTAATTAATGTGTTCTAAAATCATTATGTTCACCAACCAAGCCTTATCGCTTCCATTTTCTTTCCATAAAAGTAAAATCTGTTGCCCTAAGTAAAACACAGGTATTTTGACACTCAGAATTTAGTAAACTCAGTATACAAAGCACAAACCCCCTCATAATTGTACCTAAGGCGGAAACAAAATACCAGTTAGACTTAGGGAAGTGCTTCTGCTTTGTGTGCTGCCTCACACACAATCTTATTTATACTTTAAAGTTGAGAGCTATAAAGAAAAAGATACCTTCTATCCCACAGCCTACACAGATCCAGTCAATCTCTGGCTGACAAAAAGACACAAACAGTTCACTTCTCACTACACAAGGACCAGATAGTAAGGTAAGTCTTACTTATATAAGTGCAGTTACGTTGCCATTTTTGGCAACCAAAAGGAAGATTATTCACCAGTAACCACATTTCTTTAAAGTATATTGCCCATAAATGCCCTGGTATTGCAGGTGTTACGAAAATCCAGATGCCAATGTTGCCTCATCAGTACCGGCAGGCATGTTCATGCCTACCTCATCCTGCAGCCATATAAATGTCAAGCTCATCCTATGGTGCCAAGCTTCTCTCAACAGTAGTACCCCAGAATCCTGCAGTTTTCAGAATAGTCCCCCTCTTGCCTGGAGAAAGGGGGATAAGAACTTGGTAGTGACTGAATCTGATGCTAGTGATGAGCATGAGCATCCTGAAGGCCAACAACGGAACATGGATCTTGCTCCATTCAGTCTGTTGATGTGATGATGTAAATATGATTCT
Organism: Pezoporus wallicus; assembly: GCF_028554395.1. Taxonomy (NCBI): domain Eukaryota; kingdom Metazoa; phylum Chordata; class Aves; order Psittaciformes; family Psittacidae; genus Pezoporus; species Pezoporus wallicus. Next base: position 73,063 of record NW_026636904.1, read on the forward strand.
ATGATTTTATGAAATATGCCATCACCTGGGCAAGCTCAGGCAGCGTGAGGACTCATAACACCCATTTGGTACTGCTGTGAATCCCAGCTAACAAAATGTAAAGTCTGTGGGGCTGTTGGATTGCCTGGGGGAAGTTTCAGTCCAGACTGAGAAACACCAGCAATCATCTTTTTTTTAAGGTGGAGAGGTAAACAAAACCATGTCCCTTGGCAGAAGCTTGGGTGCCCAAAGCATCTAGCCAAAACCAGAGGGGCAATGGCAGAAAGAAACAGTCACAACGCTGTTGGGAGGGTCTGTTCCTGGAGTCAGACATGCGTAGGGATGCATGCACAGCCTTACATGAAGGGGAACAGAAGTGCAGGGTGCCATATGGCTCAGAACTGCCAGACGTGCCCTCAACATGATGACAGGACCTGCCTGTAATTGTCTGACCAGTTTTTCCACTGCATGAAAAGTACTCCTATGGGAGATAAGCTTTTGCTGATACAGTTTCCAGGCAGGCTCCAGGAAATCCAGTGAACTGTGTAAGGAAGAGGAAGGACTTGCCCTGCTTCACCGTTGACACCCAGGGAAGTGAAAACTTTACGTGCTGTCTCTATGTCTTGAAGGACTTGCATCTTCAGTGATCCCTTTAGCAGCCACTTCCCCAATGAAGACTGGAAATGCTAATCCCCATGTGATGACTTGAACTGAAAATCAAAGCCTCAAAGAAGTCTCTCAAGTATCTTGTATGCAAAGTCATGACCCAATGGCATTTCAGATGAGACTGCCTGAGTTTAAGCACCCTGCAAGTCAAATGCTGCTCAGGTGACTGAGCAGACTGATTTCTAGGATGCCCTGGCTCCAAGATCCCTTTGGATACTAGAAAGAGCCCAAATATATAAGCATTACATCCTTCTGGAGGTGTGTGTGATGCCTGGCCTTCGTGCATCACAATGAAACTTCTTACTGGTGGTTTTGTATGTGACCCCAATCCAAGCTAATTGAAATCAAGAGAGATGACAGATTATTTAAATAATTTTAGAGAGAAGAAAAAGTTGCACTAAAATAAGGAATAAATGAAATAAAAAATGAGCAAAAGAAGGCAGAGACGACAGTGCATCGATGTGCAATGCTGTTCCTTCACAGCAGCAGCCAATACCAACAAAATCCAGTACAGATTTAACAAAGTAAATTACATAAAAGAAGAGGGAAAGGTACCAATAAATCAGGGGTACAACACATTCTTTTCTAAATGCTTTAGCAACATAACAATGCATCAGAGGAGCCAAGCTGGTGAAAGAGCTACAATACACCCTGTTCCTCCAGGCTGCAGGAGGGTGAAGAGGGGAGCGTGGCCAACATGGACTGTGAACACACACCCAGCATCTATGGACAGACAGATGCACGCTTGGAGGAGAATGCTGGATTCCCTTCTGAGCCACATTAGTGTCGGGACTCCCAACAGGCTGTCTGCCAAGGGGGATAATTAAGCTAAATAAAAATACACAACAGTAACAGCTCCACAAATGAGGATAATTTAATTACCACATTCGATATAGGAGACCCACTTCCCATGAGTTTTCCACTGTGACCAGAAAGGAGACAATAGCAACAGAATGTGCTGCAGAAAGGAAGATTCATTTACTAAGAAGAGGCTTTTCTATTAAGGTCTGCATATTAAACAACATCCCAGCTTTCCATAATTGTGCCATAATCTTGCCATAAAATTCAATCAAAGCAACAGCTTGTGAATGTCCAAAAATCAATGGAACCGTACGAGAAACGATTGCAGATGTAACACTGGAATTTATTTCAATGCTCAGTCCATGGTGGTGGCAAGAAACATCTAAATAGCAGGGAAGCAGATGTCCTACAGACCTCTTAGGGAAGAGCTCCTCTCTCTCAAATTCACAAACACAAACACAGTTCACTTAATACTAACCATTTGTTTGGTTTTGGGAAAAAGAGGTCATTTCTATTAACTCAGCCTCCTAAAAATAAAATAGTTGGTAAACTAAACAGGGGACAGTCTCATCTGGAATCCCAACCCAGTAGCGTAATTTCACTGCGTTGAGTTTAAAATGCAAGAGCTGCAGATTTGCTTTATTCATTAGTGATGAAACTCAACAGAAAGCGAGAGCTAACACGGTGGGGCTTCTGAAGAGCTTTATACACTGAGTAATGCACCTCTAGAGTGCTTGTCTGTTAAGCGAGAGAGAAGGGGAAACACTTTTCCTCCCCTCCTCTCTCTAGTGAAAACACTTAGTGGACAGCACAGGCTCAGTTCTTTTCAAAGGAGTGCAGTGAGTGTATCCACTCAATTATTTAAAACAGTTGAGTAATTGAAGTCCTGTCAGCTCAGAAAAACATCTCTCTAGTGAAGCTGCTGCACAAAACCATTTCTGTGCAGGCGGTCACAGTAGCACTAGTTTTCCTTTCATTTATTTCCACATTCTCCAAGTTGGAGCCATTGGTGAGGGATGAGGCTGCATGCCCCTGTCTGCAGGTTTTCCCACAGGGTAAAACTCAGTAGAAGGAAGGAGAGAAGTGGGGACACCTTGGGAGCTTTTTTGGAGGTGTCAGGCTTATATGTGGGCTGTGCTGGCTTATGGCTACATAAATCCTTACAGAAATCTCTCAGGTGTATGCTGGAGATAAATATTACAATAGTAGGCATATGGGAAAATAGATTCAAGCAGCCAGGAAAGTCCAAGGATGGAACAGGACTGAACAGGATGTCCTCTTGGTACAGACCCTCTAGATGAGCTCCTTTAGCGGGGGCTAGGAGATCAGAAGGTTACCACGTCTGCCTTCCACAGATTCTAATGCAGAGAGAAAAACCACTGCAGAGTAAGTACATAAAGGTCACTAGTTGTTTCTTTCCTAGTCCCAAAACACAGAGAGAATCACAGCTCCAATGCACACACTCACCAGCACCACTGCTCTATTCCACAGCAGCCCTGCACTCTGTCCTGTCCAAAAATATGCATTTTGCCTTGTCAGGGGTTGCAGGACACAGAACAAGAATGACCAGCTCAACGACTCAAGCCCTGGACACCGGCACACCCATCCACGTGCACACTAACCACTTGGAAACCAATGTTTGTTCCTTTCTTTTTCCTGTAATGGCTTTGTGGGACAGTTTTCAAGCAGATTACAAGAAACAGCTACCAAGGCAAATGAATTATATAAAGCGAATGCTAATAGTGCTGAGTTTTAACATCTTTGTTAACTGTCTCACCTTAATGGATACTTCTCGCCAGGGTCCCTTCCCAGGTGGAAAAGCAGTGGCAGGGTAGTGTGCTCCTCCTGTGTATGTGTTGTCACTCCAGAGACATTCTGCCCAGGACAGAAATCAATGCCCTGCAGTGAAGAGGAGAGAGGTCATCAAGGGTGAAGCAAAGGAGGGAGCAAAATTACAGCTGATTCCACTTTCTTCAGCACCTTGTTCCAATATACCCACAAAATCCAGAATTATTTTAAACCAAGAATCCACTCCAGTCTGCAAAATGGATTCTGATCTGATGGGGTAAAAGAAGGTTGGCATTGCACTGACAGAGAAGCTGAAGCAGGGCTTACATTCTTGTCTTACAAAAAAGTAATCTCTATGAAATACTCATTAAAATGAAAAGGCAAAACACAAAGAGGTGAAACCATTTAATCATAAAAATTCTGTACATGGAAATAATCTTCTCTCTTTGGTTTCTATGGCTTCAAAATACACAGGGAGGGCTGGATCACTCAGCAGTTCTGAAGAGAAAGCAGCAGTCCCAGGGGAAGCATCCAGCCAAACAGAGAAGCATCACCCTGAGAGGCAAAGGGACCTGCTGGCCTCCGTGAGAGCTCAGCTTGCCAGCACCTGACACCATTCCTGACAGATCTGTTGCACTGAATAAGGATGCAGATCTAATAAATTTTAAAGAGATGGGTGCATTTGTTGATCTGATTCATAGCAAACTAATATGGTTTAAGCCAACAACTAACTCTATCCCAGCCGAATCCAAGACCCAGGCTAGTATAGAGGCACTCACCTGGGAATGACAGTGGAGCTGAAAGAACTGTATTAAGTCTGGAGATGTTCCTGTCACTAACACTCAAGTCTATGGGGTCTGAGGATGGGATTGCCAGCAAGTCCAGAGCAGTGAGTTCTTTGGTCTGCCCTTGCCAGGCTGCGTCTCCCAAAGCCTGGCCAGTTATTAGCCAGGTGTGGAGCTCCCTAATCCCTACAGCTGGCCTGCAATCCCGAGGGCTAACAGAACCTATTTAAACCCTGGGAATAGCAAAAAATGCAAAGCACTAATTTCACTGAACAGCAAATAAAGCAGGGGGCCCCATAGACCAGAAAGAACTTGCACCAAATGGACTTGTTAAAGCTCAGTTTTACATTTCCAGCTAACACGCTGCGCTCCTTACAATACCTCAAAATGCCCCGAGACATGGACAGAGACATGGAGAGAAGGTAAATGGGAATGTTTCAATGGATGTGGGAAAGCAACTGTAGGATTTGCTTATAAACCAAACAAACTGAAAAGGCTCTCTACAGATGTTGGTGGGATTTGATTGGCAAACAATTTTCTAAAAATATCCCGTGTTTTTAATGGACAGCTGGTCAGTGGAGCAGTTAATATTCTGCTTTTCAATAAAGCAAGAAGTTTAGAAGCCCATGAAATCCCATTTATCTGCACAGAGCTATAGATTCCTGAATCACTGACTGGAAAAATAAGAGAGTTGCTTGATAGGTTGTAGTGGCCCACCAATAATGGACTTTAAATGGATACAAAAATGATTGACCTTTCCACCTTGTGACACCACAGGCCTCTGAAACACACAGTGGAAAATAGATTATTTTTTTTCCCCTCAAAAGGAACAGTTAATGAAAAGGTATCAAAGCCTACACAACATTCAGATTATAATTTGGATGCAAATCAAACAAGCAATTTAATTAAGAGCCTGCTAATTGGTACAATGCTCTTTGGCTGCAAATGCTTTAGTTTGAAAGAAGATTTTAGTCTCTTGGGTATTTGTTTGTACATTGCTCTATGTACATTTTATCTTTTGTTTCCTATGAAATCTCTGTAGCTGAGGCTCCTGAACACAGCCCAAAGAATCCCAGGAAAGAAAGTGCAACAACTTGCCTGATGCCACTAGCCAAAAGCTATCTGTCTTTCTAACATAAGCACCCAATGCCCTCTTCAAAGGTACCGGGGGAAAAATAAATAGAAAAAATAAAATCATGTCATTTTACAGCACTGATAAATAACCCTCTTAAATGTGGCAGAAAGAACCCTCTAAATTTCTACTTTCAACTTTATCTCCACAAATAAAACCGACTATTACTAGTTTTATGTACTCTGTGACTGCCAGTATTCAACCTACAGAGAGAGGTGAAGATATTTTCTACCTGATCCTCAACAAATGAGCAAAAAAGAGGTAAAATTATATCCTCACAGCCCTGATCAAGGCATTGTCCTGCATCTAAGTAATACAATACAGATACAGCTAGAGCTGTCTGCTCTTCTGTCCCTTTCATAGAAAAGAATATTTAACTTATAAATCACAGCTCTATTTCATTCTGTTTTGTAAATCAAAGCATTTTCAGTTCGCGGGATGGAAAGAGAAAAATCAGCTGTCCCAGCAAACTGTATGTCTGGGACCCCCAAGTCTGGATTGCTTTCCTTTTCTGGAGGAAAACCAGTATGAATTAAATCTGCTTCAGATTTGAGAATTAAAGACAAGACAATCCACACTCTGACGCATCTGGATGATCCCTCTGGTTGCTTGGAAAGAGTACAGATTTGGTCACATGTGGTACTGGGAGCTGGGGCAGAATGACATCACAAGACTGCTTGTGTGCTTGTATGGGAGGTAAGAAGCTGCCCTCCAGGAACGCTACCCCTAGGCTGCAGGGAAACAGGCCTGGTGAGGAAGGAGACTCTTCTAGATGATAATATTAAATCATGTCACCATTTTGGATAATTTCTTGCTTTTCATTAAACAAAACTGCTTTTTGAGGTTTGCGCTGGTAAAAGCCTGAGCTGACAACATGTGCCATGGACCCCAAGAACACTAGGCTTTAACAATAAATGCAAATGTGCCAGGTTCTCAGCTGGAGCAAAAGCCACATCATTCCATGGGCTGCAGAGGAGCTCACCACATTTATGCTGACAAAGGACCGGCTTCAGCTCTCCAGCACTGCCGACAAGATGGCAACTTCACCCGAAAATGAAGCTATGTTGTTAGAGAAGAGCAAAGAGATTTCTGTGCCTGCCCTCCCCATCAGGATAACAAACCCCAAACCAACTACTACTTCATTTGCTGTTAATTTCCTTTAAGCTGTTTATTTGTCAGACTGTTAATAACAATATGCAGGGGATCAATAGCCAGTTAAAGCACGTTCCTTATATTTTACTCTGCACACAATCCAATGTAATTTGCATCTTTACATGTAACACTGATCAAACAAAGTAGAAAGGTCATTCCCTGTGTTTAAGCAAATTCTTGGCACTTTCTCCTCAATGAAAGCCAAACCAGATAGATCCTATCTAGAGCAACTGTGTGCCTTCTAAGGGAACCCATAAAGGAGCATCAGATGGCAACCAGAAATAGCTCACCCGGACTCTTCCACAGGCACAGGATTTTGTACCACTATGTAGACCTGGTTGCAGTAGGAGAGATTCCAGCAATCCCCCACATTTCCTGCACATCAGGTAAACCTTTCAGCGAGCACATCTTTCTGCCCTTCTCCTCAGCAATCAGGTAACCTGGATTGTTTTTCCGTCCCTAAGACCTAGCAGCTATTGGTTGCACAGCTTATGCTTCAATTTCCAGAGCAAATGGACCACAGATGCTATGTCAATATAGACATGAGACAAATACAGCCGGTTGCCAGTTTGGGCTCTCGGCCAAGTGATGGAATCACCACTTGTGTTAACGTAAGCCCTCTGGCAATTCGTCACCCTGGCGCTATCCCAGATCCCTCCGACTTCACAGGCGGCTGCAGATTTTGACAGCGGTGCAGCAAATCTGGAGCCTGTCTCCTGGTCATGTCTCCTCATTCCACCACACAAAACCCAGAGCAGCAAAACTGTATTAATATTAGAAGGAGAATAGAACAGTGGTTAATTAAAGCCAGGAGCCTGGTTGCTTGCTGTTTGCCGCAGCACGAGTGAGTGGCTGTTCGCTCTCCTGGTGATTCCCAGCCTTCCAAACTGGGGCTCTGAATGACCAGACACCTGAAAATGTGACTGCCAAGCTTCAACCCTGTTGAACAAAAATTGCTTCTAATGTGTTAACTGTCTGGAAGAGACCCCAGAAGATGGGCAGACCAGAAAGCCTGCAGCAGCTCTCAAGCAGAAGCGATCAATGGCTAGCTCATATGCTCAGAGGACCACAATCAAATGTCATTATTTGTAAGGTTCTACTTGACTTCACATCCCCCTTGCAGAAAAGGCTTTATCGATCCCTTCACGTTGAGGAGAGGGGCAATCAGACAGGCTTCAGCAGGAATAACCCCTTTGGCATTTTACATTAAAATAATAGGGTCTTCTGGCAAGCACCCACACCAATCATTTAAAGACACAGGAGCTCTCTTGGAAAACCACTGAAGACTACTAACAAGATACTGAAGTGACAGCAGAAAGGTTGATGTTATCAGCTACTCTCCAATGAACCAAAGGGCCTTTTCCACATTTTTTTCCTAATTATTTTTTTCCCTTCTTGCATCACTGCTCTTGGAGGGCACAAGAACTATTCTCTGCTGGACAGCCTCTGTGGCAGGCAGAGAGAAGGAAATTTCCTTTCTCTTGTTAGCTCATACTGCTGGCTCTGCTACATAGCATTAAATTAGCAATTCCTGAAGGACTTGCTAGCACTCAGATAAATCCATAAAGAATACCCATTTCTCCCCCTTCAGACCTCTCCTTCCAAACAAGGAAGATGAAACATACCTCTCCCTTCAATCCTGTGGGCCAAATAACTACAGAACCACCAAGTTTGCATGCATTATTTGTCATGCACTTGGCAATGCAGTTCAAATTTGGTAACGAACAAGCATGACGTAAAGGCTGAAAGGATAGATGATGAGAGCACCAGAAAACAGCACTTTATTATAGGAGACTGCCAGTAAAAGTCCGGCGTGTTACGGTGTACAAGAGAGGGATCTCCCAGGTTTATCTTTAGTTCTCACTTCTGCTCCCACACAAAACACATGTGGCTATTTTTATCTCTGCTGATTTCTGGTACAAGAAGAAAAGTGGTCAGTGATGGTGGAAATGATTACAGACTGATATCCACCTGCCCTAGAGCAACAGGGAGTCAGCCCCTGTGCAGGGGGAAGATTTCTCTCCCTCTACCAAACTATTTTAAAATCTTTTCCTATTTAAAATTATAAATATTTTTTTTTTTTAAGTACAGTTTCCTTTCATTTACCTCTGTCCCATTTCATTTACCTCTGCTCCCTTTCATTTACCTCTTTAATGTCAGAGATGTCCAAATACGTAAACACGAGCCAGCTATATGAAAGGAGCTGGAAGCTAGCTAAACAGACCCAAATGAGCAACCTATGCAATCTATGGAAAAATGTCCCACAGAGAGCCTACTCTCACTGGCTTCTCTTGAGTGAGCCTTTCCCTTTTGCCTTGAAGAGAGCAACCAGTCAAGAATGCAAGTTACCCACATAATCAAGTTAAGCCGGCAGAAAAGACAGCATCAAGGTATCCTCGAGCACTGAGAAAGACAACAAGCAACAAGATTTTATTATGGGATTCAGACTAGAATAAGAATTGCCTGGGGGGTTAAAAAGAAACAAACAATAGGAAGAGCAGAACAGCACACTTCATCTTTGATGAATTTTAATCCCAGGCTGTAAGATAGAGGATGCAGACCAGTAAGGGCACGTTAATGTCATGGGAGCCTGAGACAACTGTTAAACCTGTTTACTGCTGGCATGGGATATTTCCAGATATTCCAAGTGCCATATGGAGAGAAGCCTTCATATCCCTGCTCTGCTTTCCTAGGCTTTGCTTTCTGTAAGCTGCGTCTCTCTGGTACATTTTTATTTGTGTATACATATTTTATTACTTAACTAACTTATGCTGCCTTTAAACACATACATAGTATTCCAGTTTAGAGGCCAAAATTGCACCCATTCTTTCTAGCTAATTCTGAAAGACACCGGTAGTCTTAACCAGACCCAGGACAAGCACCAATTTCACATTTTCCAATATCAGCATGAAAATGTGGTCCTGTCTGCTTTAATGGTATAATTTCATCTAAAAGTCAAACAAAAATGCACAGAGTGTGGATTAAAAACACAGCAAGATTTCTTTATCAATGATTTCCCACACTGCCAATTAACAAGGGAATTTTGGAAGCGAAAGGAGTTTTGGCTAAAATGTGCCATGTATCTGTCAAAATAGTGAGATACTCAACTACCCATAAAACAAACCTCTTGAAAATTGGCAGGCAGCTGTTTTGACACCTCAGGCCAACTTCAGATCTCTTTCAAATGGATGCCATGCCAACCAGATACATTTGCTTATTCCAGGTCTGAGTTTGGGCCTTCAGGCATAGAGAATTTTATGTTTGAAAGTTTAATAAATCATCACATTGGATTCACAAGAAGGTGAGGACTCATGCTAAACATAATACAATTAACAAGGCCTCATTAGCTGAAGTTCTACTGGGACCAGAAATCAAAGTTATTGAAAAGCAAACCTGCCAACAATCAGAATTCCTAATGCCACAGACATGCATGCATTTAAATAAATATGTTATTCAAATGAAATTAGCAAACAAATTGGCCTTTCGGATTCTGGCAGGGTGACTGTAGTCCAATATCAATACAGCTGAGAACACCAGAGTCACTGAAAGAGGCGACTGTATTGTGAGATTACAAAACTCCTAAAACAGGACTCAGAACTGTGGAACTGTTCTGCATTCTGATTTATTTCTATTTTTAAACTTGCAAGCCTTGAAATTAATGGCTCGAGGACATGAGGAGAGTCGGAGCAAATTTTAGCCTCAGCTTCCTCTGCATGTTGTTAATGGCTAGTCTGTCCAGTAATGTGCTCCAATTTTACCCACATCAACCACATGCGATACAAGCTGCAGGAAAGCAAGTGAATTTTTAATCATCTCTCTAATGTACAGTATAATTGCTGACTTTTATCAGACAGTAGTTAAACAAAGACTTAGAAAGAAATAAATATTCCCTAATTGCACAACTGCCATTGCTCACAGTAGGAAAGCCTTTGAAATGAGTGGTCCCCATTCTGATTCTATTATCATGGTTACACACATATTCAGACATGTACAAATAAGTTTAGATCAGCATAGACATTTATTTATTTCTCAGCTAGGTATGTAAGCGTGTGTATGTGCTTGTATTTCAATGAAGAGCAGTTATTCATGTGTGACATTATCTCCCATGCACATGGGAAACGCAGCCCTCTGACCCCATCCATACACCTATACACACGTACACACAAGCTCCCAGTCTCTTGCACAGAGGGAAAATCCTCCATGCTGAGCCACATGTGATATATGGGTTTTACTCACATACTAACCTAGACAAATACATTATCTCATTTTAGCTGCGTAAAATTAGCACTGAGACAGAGTGTGTGATGCATTTCTAGAGCCAACTTTCCTTCTCACTCCATGTAAAACAGAAACTTTGACTCCTGGAGCATTTCAGTCTTAAAAAAACAAATGCACATATTTACAGCCCTGAATGTAAATGACTCCCTTAGAGCTGATGTTTCCTTCTACCCTCAGGACATCCCAGTGAAAGAAACCATGCACTTTTATATCCACAAATGTCATCAGCACTTACTTCTGCACCTGTGATGCCTTGAGGACCCACCACAAGTTAAAAAAAAAAAAAAAAAGACATAAAAAAATAAATCATACAAACAATCCCTCCTCAGTACCAGCCGGCTGTCAAAACTGCTGAGAGCTGTGCCATAATGCATTTAGTTCATGTCTAAAGGTATAATCAGCAAGGCACATGTGTGAACCTGCCATTCAAGGAATGCCCCAGAGTTCAGTACCCAAGTCTGAGGCAAGAAGGATACAAAAGAAGAAAAATAACAGTGCTTAGCATCCAATTGTGAGAATATCAGCCAGGAAATTACAAAAGCTGTGCCTATTCAGCAAATAAACTGTAAAACATCTTATAGTGTGATATGGGTTTGCAAAGGTGCTGATAACAGATTAAACACATGTATTCTACTGTTCTCAACAACTGCTGTTCTTTCCACTGTGTGGTTCCTACAGCTTTCCTTCTCCCTTTCAGGACAGAAAACCAGCAAACCCACTCCTATTCCATTTAAACAGTTCAGAGCACTAGGCCTTTTATACTAGAAATGGTGAGATACATGGTCAATTCAGCACTGGACTCAAAACTTTGTGAGGGCACATACGAAAGCTCGGGATTCAGCAGGGAAAGCTGCTTGATATTAAGGGGCATTAAGTGCTGATAAAAAGGACCACCTCTCTGAGCAACTCGGGCTTTGCTCATTCTCCTTTGCTTGTCTCTGATTTCAATAGGGGGGTGCTATGGCACCAGTCTCTTTAGATTTTGTAGCAGACCCAGTAGCTCTTAAGAGGCTGTGAATAAAAGGCTGTCTTGCAAGTGCACAGTGACATTCCCCAATTTAAAACTGTGCCTTAAAGGGTTATTTCTCCCCAGGAGAACCAACAAGATCAGGGTGCAGGTCTTTGTCCTGTTACCTTGCTATACTCCTCCCAAGAGTTGCTCCAGGTCCAGTAGTGAGCCTTGTAAAGCCCGACTCTCACTGCCATCATCTCGTTGCCACGATAATAGAATATAGGCCTGAAAAAATAGAATAAGGGCCTGAGAAAATAGAATACGGGCCTGAGAAGGAGAGCAGAGCTGCATGAGAAACACCAGTGCCGCAGCAGCCTTGGTGATAAGGGAGACAAACACTTTAATGGCGTCTGACTTCCGCTCCGGCTATCAGTCAGAAACAGGCTGCCTCCTAATAGTCTCCTCTGCAAGGTTTTCAATTAACATTTTTTAGAGTGTTCATCAAGTTGAGAGCTCACACAGTGCAAGAATGAAACATTATACAGCTTGGCTGCCAGTGATTGTTAATCCTTGAACTATCAGACCCTGTTATTTCCTATAGAGCGTGCCGATTTAAACACCAAATGTCTCAGGAGCAGCGTGTGTGTGTGCCAGAGAGAAACAGGGATTCACAGACGCTGTGATGCTCAGTCTCCTCTTTACACAGCACCAAGCTATGTGCTGTTAGTGTCATGTGGAGAGGGTGGCCAGGGAGGACACCAGATGCTGGCCTGTTCTGGATGACATCTCAGAAAAAACTCCATATGGAAAAAGCTGGCAGCCAGACAAGCTTTATTTTTAACTCTTGTCCATTTCCATCCCCTGCCCAAACCTCCCTTTGCACATCCAAACATACCAGTCAAAACCCCAACTTTTCCACGGAGGTTTTCCTAATTAAAAATACATTTGAGAAATGCAACTCACTCCGAGCATTTGGTCTGCACCTGAATATGTGCACTACCCTTTCCCTGGGCGTCCTATGCAATGTCCCTGTCTGCCTCCCCAGTAATGTGCTCTTGTCTTTTGGGGGGAACCGTATGAAGTTCTACTGAAAGGAGCTATCTGCAGGAGAAAGGTCTGATTTGCAGGTGAAGCTCATCACCAAAGTACATCAGACTTAGCATTTCTCTCCAGTTGTTTCAGGCTGCTGACAGGACGAGATGGTGAAGCTGTTTATCGCTGTCTGTAGGGTACATACACCTTTCTTTCATTCAGAGATGCCACTTAGCAAAAAGTACTCACTCTGGTGATACTATCTTGAAAAAAACAGTCCCTAAACACAAGATCAGATTAAAATATTCACATCTGAATGACAGGAGTAGCCTTAGATGTCTTCTGTTCTAAAACTGTAGCTTTCCCTGCAGGTTCCTTGCACAAACAATGAGCTTTTCTCCTTTGTCACCAGGAGCTGTCTGTGAACAAAGGGGAAAGTGCTCACTCCTGCATCCTTAATGCACCTGAAATCCCATGAAATAAAGGCAGCTTTCGAGATCTGCCAGAGTGCACAACCTGATCTAAAGCAGTCCCATTAACAAAAACCCAAACACATATGCCACAAAGCATGACAGCCTCCTTTTTCCTTGCCATAAAACCTCACTATTTGACAAGTGTTTTTGACTGAAGGTGTAAGGTTATGGTTTCAATCAAAAAGAACTATATCTTCCCATCTTTGAAAGAGGGTTATGGCTTGTACTCAAAGTTCTGCTATTACTGATTTCTTTTTCCCCCCATTCCATTTTCCCTTTTCAAGATGAAAAGAACACAACTGGAAAGTTGTTGGGGGCTGTAGGAACCGTGACCTGGTCCGGTCTTGGGAGGGTGGGGAATGAAAACCCCTGCTGTGCCCTGAGTGACAAAAACAGCACCAGTTCCAAGGGGTTGGTGACTGCAATGGATTTCTCTTTTAAAACAGAGAAGTTCAACAAACTTTCAGGAGTAAAGATGGGGTAAGCTGTGTTTGAGAAACCTGCAATGCCTCATGGCAGCCCCTGGGTAAGCTCTCAGGTAATGCTGTAGGCATGCTCCTTGCCTGACAGGCACAAAAGCAATTTTATGGAACAATGGCTCGCACCCAACAGAGGAAAGAACTCAAGTATGTTTTCCATGCATATGTTTCCTTGCTATGTCACACGCAAAGAATATGATTGTATTCAGATTTCACAGGCTGCCAAATTCCTCCTCAAAATCACAACTACAAGACCTCTCTTGACCTCCGACCCTTCCAATAAGAGCACTGAGGATGTTTGCTGTCAGATCTCAGTGCCTGTATGCCACAGCTGACAGCGCTCCTCTGTGCTCATAAAGATCTCACATATTTAACCCAAATCTATGCTTGCAAAAGCATTCACAGAAACAGGACCCTGGGAGGAGGAGGGCTTCCACATCACCACAGCCTCTCTCAAGCAGGGACTACAAAGACGCAGCATACTCTTGCATGTTTTTCCAGTATAAATAATGTATTCTCCCCTACCCAGGCTACAGTTCTCAGGCTTTTATCTTCCCTATTGCCATATGTTGTGGCAGAGATCCCTGCTAACCCCCTGACGTTTTCACCTGTCCCCAGACTCCGCTGTATGGCAACATGCCACATGTCAGGAAATCCCACCTCTGCTCACTCCACCGGCACACAGCACAAAGCTCTGGTGCTCCCCCACCTCACGGAGCGGGAGCAAAGATGAATCAATTCTGTTTATAAAATATTTCTGTAGAAAACCCCACACAAACAAATGTGGCATCGCTTCAGTCAGGATGCAAGGGTCAGAGCTCATAACGAACCTGTCAATTAGCTTGCCCTGCAAGATGGCAGGTAAAAGGTCGATGCCGTCAATCTGTCTGTCACTGGGAGGCTGCAGTCCCGCCAGGGAGAGGCTGGTGGTGAACAGATCCATCACGTTGCCCAGCTGATGACTGACCTGAAAAAAACAACAGAGACACATTTGCAACAAGACCTTCAGGAAAAGCCAAAGCGAAAAAGGCTGGTTTCCACCAAAACACAAGGATTGCTTCCTGAGCCTCCTTCTCTGCTGAGCATGTTTTGAGGATGTCTCCCTTTACAGTGCTGCAGTCACCAGCAACCCCCCTATTAAAATAATAAAGGAGATGATCCATATTCTTCCTCTAATAAGGGAGCATTTGCATTTCCAGTATTATTTTCCCTTTCTTTTCACTTTTTACAGGAGTATGTGTTAACAGAGTTCAACTTGAATGCAGCAAATTCCATCTCATTTGTAGATTGAAAAATCAGCACTTAAACCAAGAAAAAGAGTCCTTGATTTGTTCCCTCTTCAGGTCATCTCTGGAGTCCAGAATACCCTGAGAGAGTTCCCAGAAAGCACAGGGATAGATGGATAATAACAAAAAGAGCCCGATGACTTCATCTGCAAACCATTTCCAACAATTCAAGAACTGTAAAGTTGTGGTATTTTTAGAATATATTTTAATAAGGGAGAAAAACATCTGGGTTTGGCTCCAATGAAGATGTGCAAGCTTTTTTTCCTCCTCTTGTTTTTTCTTGGTTTTTTTTTTTTTTTTTCCCCTTAATTGGAAGCCATATTCATCTCTATGGTCTTAATTATTTATATTTTAAAAACCTAAAAAGTCTGTTCTGATTCTTTCTGAATCTTTACTCCCACCCTTCTTGTGGCATGCTACGGTTATCTGTTGTAGAATGTTTAATTAGCTGGTGACACACCAAATTAAAGCAGACACATTCAAATCAAGAGCAAAGCTGTTTTGCACCAGGATGCACCAGCACAAGATGCAACACGAAAAGAGCCTTTTCAGCTTTAGCACTTGTTCAGAAACAAGAAGCCATCTGATACAAGCCCACATCTGTAAGTACAGAAGCACGTTCTGACTGAAATCCAAGTCGTAGCAGCAGCGTTGCGAATGTCAGTGTGAACATTACCATACTGGGACTATCAAAGACTTTTTATCTCTGAATCCTCTTTCTACTCACAAACAGACCCCCAGCCTGTCAGCTGACACTAATTATTTAAATACGACAACAAATGATAACATGATAAATTAATTTTTGTGAGATGCTAGCTCTAGAGAGAAAAAACTAAAGGGAAAATGCTATTTTTGCTGGGACATTAAGCCTTTTATTGAGAGGCTAGGCTGGAAAAAAGTGAACACAAAGGAGGAATTAACAAGTTGTTTTTTTTAAAAAAAAAAAGAAACTGGAGAAAGCAATATGCAAGAGACTAATTACCAGTTTAACATTACAATATCCCATTCCTTGATTACAGTAATTTCAAATTTTAATGGCTCCCATTCATCAAAAGGTGTTGGCAGAAACACATAATACTAAGGCTGCATGCAAGAATACTTCCACAACTCTTAAGAAGAAATCGAAGTGCAAAGCTCTAAAAGCACAAGAGGAAACCTGACCATGAAAATCCTTGCTCAGGAAAGCAGTTGGATCAGTTGACCAAGATCAATAGGTGTTTCAGGAGGTCTCAGCCATTTCAGGTTAAACCTTATTTGTGAACACTGATGCAGCTGGCAGCCTGAAAGAGGTTGTGCTCAGCCTGTCCTTGGAGGCAGCGACAAGTAGAGATGAGCTCACAAATCTCCCCCAGAAGGGAGATTTATAGATGAATTTCTATCTCCACATCGAGAAGAGGATGGGAATCTTTTGATACACAGCTGTGAAGACAGAAACAGAACTAAGCTGTCCAAAGGGTAACCCTGCTTCTTACTGGGGCCATTCGGCAAATGTGGACCACTAGGAAGAAGCGTAGGTGGATATGTCACCTATGTGATTAGTTGTGGGACAGTGCTATGTTCTCCTTGGACCATTGACTTGCACGGGCTCTTCTCTGTTCCTGGGTGTGCACTCAGAAAGGACACACTAAAAAACAGCATCCCATACCATCAGCTCATTCCTTACAGAGCAGGATAGCTTCATCAGCCATGGGCACGGGGAATGCTGCACTCCCTCTGAAGTCAGAGGGGATTACAAGTACTCAGCATCTCAGAGAAGATGCTCAGTCCCTCGTAGGCTCATCTGCCAGCTAATTCACCCAGAACATGCCTTAGGAGAGCTGTGGGGTCAGCAGAACACCATATGCAGAGCTGGAAATCTAATAAAGAGGAGATCTGGCACATGGCTGCTCCCTGACAACTGCTACGTCAGGAGCGGATGGGCAAACAGAGATTTTTTTGTAATTAGACCTCTCACATTTATAAGGCAAGTCCAAAAGGCACTTTTCTTGTTATCACTCCATTCCCTCGCCTCAATCTTTTGATAACAGGCAGCAAGAGGCAATCGCTGACCCGAGACTCGTGCCTCTAATATCACCCAATTTATACACTGCACTGTGACAATCCTGTGGGGCCACCATGGTCTTCTTGTACTGGCCCTTATTAACCATAACCAGATGTAGATGACTCTCTTTAATCATCCAATTACATTTCTGGTCTCAGACAACATTTTTCCATGAAGCAGAGAAAACTTCTTAAGGAAATTAAATGCCCATGCCACAGCCACTTGGATTTATCTGTGCTCTGCAGCACCATATTGAAGAAGGGGAGGGGGAAAAAAAAAAAAAGGTTAATATTTATATAAAACTTTGAAGTGTTTTTCAGAGAAAAAGAAAAAAAAAATTACCATTTTCTCCTGTCAACAGTGCTCTTTCATTCTGGTTGCCTTTCCAGTTTTTTTTTAAGAAAAGAAAAAGAAAAATCCAGAGAGGGCAACAGCCCAGAGAAAATAAATAATATATAAAAAAGAGTGAGATCAGATATTGCTCGTATCAGTGAGAAACAGCTGGTATTACACACGGAAGAACGGATTTTCCCCCCCCTCCTTCCCTTCCCTCCTTTTTAATAAACTCTCAGTATACACATAACGTCTTTAAGAAAATGAAATCCTTTTGCTGTGGGCCACGCCGCTAGAAGAAATAGTCACCGCCGCTGTTATCAGTGCTTCCAAGCTTTAACTCTGAATCAAAGGCGACAATTAATAAAGTCGCCCCCGCCAGGAATGGAAAGGAGGAAAGCTAAATATTTGAAACTGGGTGAACAAATGTCAGGGTGTTTTTAAATAAAATCCTTTTACAGTTATCACAGCGAGCAGACCTGATATCCCTGTCTAATTCAATTTCAATTTGCGCCCCATGGGAGATAGTGAAGAAAAGGTTGCAATGCTGTCTTTGGGTTGATATGTTCTTTTCTCCTTCAGGAAGCAGGCACGAGAGAGGAAGGGGAGGAGGGTGAGGGAAGAGAGGAGGAGGATTCAAATACCAACAGAATACGATGGGCTTTTTTTCCAGCTGGATCCTTCCAGAAGGCAGATGTGATGCGGGGAGTTTTGAAATGCTGATTTGTTGTGAACTCACCTGGAAAACGTAGCTGAGGAGGAAACTGCAGAAAGGCTGTTTGTGTGTGAATAAATATTCCTGACAGGGGACCAGAATTTACTGAATGTTGATGCCAAGAGCAACACGCACTCCTGAGGCATCCCTCTCCTCCAAAAAACCTGCAAATCTGCCAACTGCACCAATTATCCCAACCTCTATCGATATCCTGTCAAGTGTTCACAATCCTGTCACCTAACTTCTTTGTCTAAATAAAAGCTACTCCCTTATTTAAGCAGACAAATGTACTCTTTTAATAGAAACAAAAAAACCCAACACTATATATCACTGAGATTATTAATAAACTGCCAGATCCCATCAGCAGAATAAGCCTCCCACCCAATAACTGGATTTCAGTGGCCAGAGACAGAAGCCTTCTTTTTCTGGCTGCAGCTGTGCCAGCTGAAATGGTCGCTGGCCCTCTGCCTGCTCTCAAAAGGTCCATGGCTGGAAAAGAACAACCACTGCACTGGGAGCAACCACAGCGCAGGAAGGAGGAGTTGACCCTTCAGCTTTGTGCTTGGCACTCCTGAGAAGCTTTTTGCTTCCACCCAGGTTCATGGCTCCCAAGCCTTTGTCTCCTTCAAGTCTTTTGAAAAGAAAGAGCATTGAGAGACTCTGAAGCAGGTTTACCCACATTTTACAGCTACTTGGGCTACTCAGGCCTTAGGCTGACTGGTTTAAGTTTGCAGTCTGGAAGATGCTGAAGCTACAGACTGTGTAAGACGCAGAAAAGAAAGCCAAAAATGAACTAGCAGACACATGTCTCTTCACTTACTATGTCAGTGAAAGAGGCAATTATGAAGCAGTAACTACAGACCAACACAGTGTGTGCTATATTACACAGAAGCGTTGCCAAACGTCTCACCTGTGGTCAGTGCTGCTGTATGTACCAGTGCTGGAGCCTCGATGGCAAGAATACAAAGCAGAAAAGACATATAAGTAGCTATCATGTATTTACTTATCAGTAGCACCATATGGGGTCTATCTCGGAGCCAAGCAGCACATCCCGTGGACAGAGGTCAGAACAGGCTTCTCAAGGTACCTCAGTGGAGCCCAAGAGGACATCTGGGAGCGTAACACCTGCACATGCAGACGTTTGGCAGGCAGTATTGTGAACTGGAGCCCAGGGTAGGATGGATTTAAAGTTTAGCATGTGCTTAAGTGCCAAGGATGATGATAGCAGTGGTGGAGTGGGGACTTTTGGGTGCATACCTGCCCTGATAAGCCTGAAGCGCACTCTCCAGCTCACTGAGCATGCATAGGCTCATGATAGCACAGCGTAGGTCAGTCCACCCACCTATGCAAACATGTTAACTCCACAGAAATGACTGCTCACAGGAATTCAAACAGCAGCTCCAACTGTGGCCTCAAGCAGGAAGCCAAGCATCACACCAGGCTACTGAGAACGTTTTGCAGCACGTAAAGCTTCACCGCTGTGCTACATGCTAAAAGACTACCTGGGAGAGGGGTACCAGCCAGTTACAGTTCGAAAATAGAAAATAAGAAAAATTATTTCTTTACACATGTTCTTCATTATCCTCAGAGTTACTACAATGGAAAGAATTTTTAAATTTGGTATTTACTTGTCCCCATTTATAAAGCATGTTTACTTTTAGCACATTATTTAGTTTGGACAAGGAAAACAAAACAGTCAGCTTCAGTTTCATGTTCTCATATGCTAGCCCAAGGCTGTTGTACTTGGCTTCTAAAGGCTTTATGGAAATGTTTAAATTTAAACAAAAAGATTGTTTTCATTTCAAATTAAAAAAAGAATAAAGCATCCCTGGTAGGTTTTGTGAACCCTTTAAAAATTATGAAACCAAACTACCCTCCTGCCCTCAGCTGTAGATCTAAGCTATCTGATGGCTTCCTCCTAAATGGAAGTGATAAATTATTATTATCCTGACTCAATTAAACCACTGAAAAGGAATGCAACTTAGGAAAATGTTTTATTTATTAATAGTTTGCAGTCTTAAGCACAGTGCCCAGCTAATGAAGTATCACTTTCTTCAGGGATGAGAGATGCTCACAAAGGGGAGGGAACCTGTATTATTTACTGTGAACCCTGCCTGCAGAAGAACTGATTGCATCCTTCTTTAATGAGAACTGGGACAAGAGAGGCTGGTAGTGCCACTGGAGGATTATCCTGAAGTGATCATATCTAAATTTGTGTATAGGCAGGCAAGAGCAGTAGTCTGGTATCTGGACCTCCATGAGTGGAACTTTTATCAAACACTAAAGCAAGAGCTGAGTATCAAAGCACTTGACACTTAAGGGCACAGAGAGTGGGTGCAGGCAACAAGCTCCTGCTCTACACTGGGACGCACATTAGCAACATGTCTTTATACAAGTTGTTCAAACACATAACTCACTAAAAATACTGTGGTTGAAAAGAGTAAAGGGTTTAAATAGATCAGGAACACAAAAAGACCAGACCACCTGGTGCTCATAGATGTTGATCATGGACACTCTAGCTGCAAAGCAGCAATAATGAACAAGAATGGCATAATTCTCGGTGTGGGGCATTCAGGTCCTTATTTAGACAAGTGTCTGGACTGACACATCGGGCGTGTTAAAAGCCTGAACCCAAGCCCACTGAACCCAGCAAGAACCACCCCATTCACTTCAGTTCACTTAAGACTGATCTGAGTTGTTAAAAGTGGATACTCACTCCTCCTGCAGGTATATGTCCAGGCCACCAAGCAATAGCTGGCTCTCTCATGCCGCCTTCAAAGGTGGTTTGTTTGCCACACAGAAAACGACCATTGCTTCCTCCTAAAGAGAGAAAAGAAGCCATAAACCCCACAATAAGCCAACATCATATTTCAGAGGGACCCTGTAAACCAGGAAACTTCTAGGCTAGTTTTAAATGAACTTTCATTTCTGCTTGAATGCTTCTTCAAATAACATGTCCAGAGTTGTTGTTTTGGTTTGGCTCTGTTTTTAAATATCAGTTTGTGATGAAATTCTAGGAGTGTCTTCAGCACAGGGACAAAGTGACAGTTAAACACAACTTGCTATCAACCAAACAAAGGTAAAAAACAAAAGCCAAAATAACAGAAAATAGTTCACTGGCATGTTCCTTCCCTTTAAGGATGTTAACTGCTGTTTGGAACTAAAGGAAATCTGACACTTTCAGGCAGAAACAGTATTTCTTTTTTCATAATCCATGTAAAGTACTAGAGCAGTATTAGATGCAGATACAAGAGAGAGAAAAATAATCGTGCATTCCCTGAATGCTCATTCTCAGTGATAGCAACTGCTTTGCAGGAATGTTTGGGTTTTTAACACAACCTTGTAGCTAAGCTTGCTGAGGAACAAACAGAAAGGGCTTGCGACTGACTCCAGGTCACACAAAGTCAAACACAGTGGTTCAGTTGAAATCGTAACTCAGGATACTCCCTGCTCTGTGGTCCAATAACCACAAGACAGCCTGCCTCCAAACAGAAGAGAGTGGGTCATAAAATCAATTTGCAATGACTCTGACAGAAACAGTCATTTAAACAAAGAAGACTTGTGAATAACAAAAATAGAACCATAGAATCATAGAATAGTTAGGGTTGGAAAGGACCTTAAGATTATCCAGTTCCAAACCCCCTGCCATGGGCCGGGACAACTCACACTAAACCATGTCACCCAAGGCTCTGTCCAACCTGGCCTTGAACACTGCCAGGGATGAAGCATTCATGACTTCCTTTGGCAACCCATTCCAGTGCCTCACCATCCTTACAGTAAAGAACTTCCTCCTTATATCCAATCTAAACTTCCTCTGTTTAAGTTTGAACCCGTTACCCCTTGTCCTATCACTGCAGTCCCTAATGAAGAGTCCCTCCCCAGCATCCTTATAGGCCCCTTATAGTTTTTCTTCTTGGTATTTTCCATGTGAGCTAAAGGAGAGACTCTAACTCTCTGTAATTACTCAGAAAACTGAAATAGGCGTTTGGCAGATGGAGAGTAAGAACCCTGCTAAGTTATTGTGCCTGGTTCTAAATAAATTGAAGAATATTCACCCCTGACAGAGGAACACAAAGTGGAAGTGCACATATGTGAACAGCCACACTGGGTTAGGCCAAAAGTACATTCAGCCAAGGTTACTTCCCCCAGCAGTGACCAGAAGTAATGAACATAAGCTAACCTTAAGCATAAACGTTTTGTTTTGAGACTTCTCCTAACTGCATAAAGGAAAACCCCAAGTACATGTCTGTTTTCCTGCAGACACAGAGACTTCAGCCTTGATTTCACAACCCCAGCCCAGGTTTGCTCATCTGAGACTCACCTTGTTTAGGAGCTGAAATGAGAGCAGCCCCATTATCAGAGGTGAAAAACACAAAAGTATTCTCACTGATACCCAGCTTCTGAAGATGTTTTAGGATTTTTCCAATGCTATCATCAATTTCTCGCACAGCATCCCCATATCTAAGGCAAAAACAGATGCAAAACATTACAGGCAGGAAAAGAGGAAAAGTGTCACACAGCATAGTACACTGCAATCAGCCACAATGCTTCTAGGGGATGTAATTTATGCCTGTGCTGCAGAAACAGTTCTCTTATGCAGCAGGTACTGTTAATAAAGTTTCCCACTGCAAACCCTGTGTCTCTTACCTGCAGAGAGCAGGCTTTCTTGGGTATTAACAGTCAGAATTTGTTCAGATGTGAGCCACTCTTGGACAGAGACCAATGACTGATACAGATTTAGCTATGAAGTTCTCAAATACAGGCAAAGTCACTTTGCCACAGACTTGAAGCTAATAACATACTTTTGCTTATGGATGCTGGTTTGTAACTGCACTCTCAGAAGCAGGGCCCCCAATATCTGGACAGCTCTTTGCCTCCTGTAAATTGCATTTTTCATGCCTGCTTTTCTACTTGCTGGCCTGATTTATAGGCTTTTAAAACAGGCACTAATCATACAAAAGCCTTCCAAAAATCATCTGTGCCACATACAGCACTTCATTACTCACACAACTGGCAAAGGAGCTTAGACTCCCCCTCCTCCCCCATTTTAGTCACATGATCTTCATTTCAGATGATAGCAAAATTATTAAAGAACAATCCAAGCACAGTCCTCACTGATCTACTTCAGCACACACATACACTTTAGAGAAAATATCTATGTACTTGGATCAACATTGCTTAGGTTTTCTGTTTCTGCAGCATGAGGTATTAATTTAGAAAAACCCAACAAAATCAAGACCCACAAACCCAAGACTTACAGTCCTCTCTGACTACTTCCCAGGAACTGTTTGGAGGCATAAACAGGAGCATGGGTAGCATCAATTGCCCAGTATAAAAAGAATGGCTGCTGGCTGGCCTGCTGCTTGCTAATAAAATCGAGAGCTTCCTGTAAACAGCAATAAAAATGAATTTAATGGAATCATCCTCTGCCATCTAAATCTCTCCAAAAAAAGCAGCATAAAGTCACTGTGGCTTAAAAACCAGGGTCAAAATAGACAGTACCTGCAGATAGATCTGAGTCAAGTTGGCTTCACCCGTCTTCAGATCAATTTTGAAATCTTCATAGTATCTTACAATAAAAAGAATCAGAGAGAAAAAATATCAATCCTAAGGAATATACAACATAAACAGGCTTTTCTTCATTTGCTACAAAAGTAGGTGACAAACAGATCACGTGATACTCAGCAAACTCTCTTCAGATATCAAAAAGAGTAGCACCATATTTTTTTCTTTTTGGGGAAAAGCAACGAAACAGCTGGATCTGAATTAAGGATCACTGCAAGTTTTGGACAAACCGGAGCTACCAAACTTTCACTCTTCAGCTGTTAGAATCGGGGTAGTTTGGTTACAGATCTCATGCTATTACTCCTTCAATAGAGAGCTGTTTGCAATGTGAGTAAGATTTTTAGAAGTACAGAACAACTGCCAGGGAGATGGAGCAATCCTAGACTCAGACCTTGGGCTGCTTGGAAAATGTTATGTTAGAAGTATCTTTAGACATCAATTAAGCAAAGAAGGGCAGGGAGCAGTCCTCAAGAGAACACCAAGGGAAATAAGACGATACAAGACTCAAATGGAATGGACAAGAACAGCACAACTGCAGACTTGGAGCACAGAATGGTGTTATGCAAACAGACAGAAGTTTATTACAAACACGAAGAGAAGGAATAAAGAGGTCTTTCAGTACAGACTGGAACCAGCTTCCAAGAGAAGCAGTGGAGTGACATCATCACAGGAAGCCATTAGGGTGCAATGGGATAAGCAAACATCTCTTGGAGGGAGGCATTCTAGAGCAGTCACATCCCTAGATGGTCCATGTGCATCTTGTAGGTTGGCCTTGTTACTCAGGGCTATTAAAGATCTGGATGAAACCTTCAGGTTAGGAAGGTGGATAATTATACAAGAGAACAACCATTCCACATATCCATTTTCTTATACCCTTTCAATACACATTCGCTACCAGTAGTCATCACATAGTATAACGGATTAAATGGGTCTTGGCCCTGACCCAGAAGGGCTGTTCGTGTGTTTCATGTCTGCTTACAAGCACCTTTTCCGCACTGGTTTATTGCTGAACTGCAGGATATTCAGGGTACCCTGTTGTAAGTATGTCAGATCAGATACGAGGCAGGATATTCCCAATGCTTGACATGCTATAAAGTCCTCTGCATGGGGTGAAATACCTGTAGATCACTGCCCATCCAACTGAGTCTGTAAGTGATTCTGAAGCAGCTGCTGGTTTTACCAAACCCTTTTCACTGAAATGGGTTTGCTGCAGTAGCACTTATCTTCCAGCACTGTAATGTCAGCAGGGAAGCAAAGAAAATAACATTACCAGGCAAGTAGCTGAATTACCTGCCAATCATCTCCCAGTCTCTATACAAAGGGATATTGGGGAGAGCTCTGTTATCAAAAGGTCCAAAATGGCAATTTGGGGATCCAAACCATTCATCAAACCCATGCTTCAGGGGGTGGAACTGTGGCCGGTGACCCAGATGCCTAGGAACAAAAGAAACAGGTGAGTTAAATTCTGCAGCAAAAAAGCAAATAATCATCTCATCAGAATGGCATGCAAGAAAACAATCTTTGCCTAATAAGAAAAAACCTAAGCATTTCAATGAAATAAATGCAGAGCATTTTCTTGATCATTCCGATACTTGTTGCAAGTGTGTCTGTGCAGACTCACTCCAGTGCTCACATTTATCCCATTTTAGCCTACTATCTGATCTTTGTTTTCCATTGTTTCCTTCCATTGGTGTCTTCTTTCATGCCGTGTTGATGAGTTGCACTGATGAACAACACCACCCAAAGCCATTGCAAAGACACACATAATGTTTTACTTAGGGATTCTGATCTGTGAGAAGTCACTTTCATACCACTAAGCTGTAAAAACACAACGCAAAGCTCATGACATGTATCATTATATCTGCATCCCCTTTATGGAGTATTCAGGCTGCCAAAATGGTACAAAGAGACCTGAATGTAAATGAGAACGAGTTCTTTATGTGCACATGTGAACATAAAACATGTTTAGCTACTGCTGATGACAGCTCTGTTGTACTATGCAGCTTGAAAATTCTCCATCCTTAACTTCAAGATGCAGCTCCTCTCTAATCTCCAACTTTTATGCTGCAAATTCTAAACTTCCTTCATTTATACCATCTTGAGGACAAAGAACACCCATCCACCCTCAGTCTCTAAGGGAGATCTTTGTAGCTTTATGTTCATGTAATCATTCCAGCTTCCACTCACGAGCCTGCATTTGCAACCAGTCCATTTTATGCCATCGCTTTCTGCACACTTTCTGAACATAAGGGGCATAAAATTCATTACCTGAAGTAAAATGATCCATGGTGTTATTCTGAGCTATTCCAAAATAAGTTATAACAGAAAATAATCATAATTCCAGCTATGATCATTTGGTAATGTAACAAAACCTGCAAGTCTGACCTGCAGGATTCTATTCTTTCCTCATTTATGTACATGATAATACAAAACTATTCGTCACTGTTTCTACAACAGGGGACATGAAAAATATTTTATTCTAAGAAAGTCCTAAGAGAACTTACACAGGGAGAAACTTGAAAAAGGCATTAAATAATTTCTGAGATGCAGATTATTCTCTCCCTCTCACAACACAAAAAAAAAGAGATTCAATGAAATGCAACAAATTCAAAAACAGTCATGCGAAACACTTGACTTGCAAACATATAACTAAACTATGGAACTTGCTGCCACAGGACACCCTCACAAGTGTTTAGGAGGGATGTTGAAATGATATAGAAATCTAGTGCTGGAGAACTTAGATTTTTTTACAAGCCCTAAAATTCTGTGTTTGAGACCCTAATTTAACTACTGTACTTTGCCTTTTTTCTTTTTTAACCCCTTTCTAGGAAGCACAAGCAGAGGTGGCTGCTGTACAGGATCACTCCCTAGTCCTGCCCAGGGTAACAGGTCTTGGGTGCAC
This sequence comes from Pezoporus wallicus, assembly GCF_028554395.1. Taxonomy (NCBI): domain Eukaryota; kingdom Metazoa; phylum Chordata; class Aves; order Psittaciformes; family Psittacidae; genus Pezoporus; species Pezoporus wallicus. Next base: position 99,422 of record NW_026636904.1, read on the forward strand.
AATAGTGTACTGCAGGTTCATATTTAGACTGCTTATTCCTAACAGCTGCAGGTTCCTCCAGATTTGCTCTTTTCCAAATAACTGCCTAGAACCAATCTGTATTTGCATTGTTTATTTCTTTTCCCTGAGTGTATGAATTTACATTTATTAGCACTGAACTGCATCTTATTGCGTTCAGCCCACTGATCCGATTCTTCATGGCCACTCTGCTGTTCGGATTTGTGGTTAATAAATAATTCACTGTCTCAGGTTAGTTTGCTTGCTTTCCAATTTCAGCAGCACTGGTGAATCTGGCCACAATTCAAACTCTCTCTTCTCTAGCTAGTTAACAAAACTGTTAAGAGAAATTGTACCCTATTAGATGATCTTAAGGTCCTTTCCAACCCTAGTTATTCTATGATTCTATTACTTGCCTTAACAGTATCCCCCCCCAGTACTTCTCCTGTCTGAACTCTCTTCATTAACGATTACTCTTGTCAACTCCTCTGGTGTCTATGTACTTTGGAAGTTGCTACTTATGCATTTATGTATTACAGCACTCTTCCAAACTGTGAATCAACCGGTCAGAGATCCCCAGACCCCATGGGATTCCATTACAGCTCAAAAACTGAAATTCTGATCTTACAAATGCACCAATTTCAACTATTACATTGGGAATCCCACCGTGCTTGTTTGACATGAGTATCTTTCAGGCTTTTCCCTTCTGATTCTTTGCAGATATAGAATCACAGAATGGTTTGGGTAGGAAGGGACCTTAGAGATCACATAGCTCCAACTCCGTGCCATGGGCAGAGACATCCTCCATTAAACCAGGTTGCTCAAAGCCCTGACCAACCTGGCCATCACAAAACATTGATTTTTAGAAGTTCTGTATCTTCTACAGAGATTATACTGTACTTCCATGAAAGTCCATAAAGCCAAAGGACAATATTCACAGAGTATTGGATTAGACCTCCAGGTCTTTTAAAACATCTGGTATCAACTATGCCGATCAAGCTTACTCCTATTCACCCTCACCTTCTGTACTTGATAAACAATCTTAAATGTAGCCCTAGAGATGTCTGCATCTCTATTTCTACACTGCACACTTCTATCCCCTAAAAAGAAGCTTTCGCAATTTAGACTACTGTATTAACAAAAAATCCCAACATATAGCAAGGGCCAATGATAAAAAGCACTTAGGTGCTCAAGGCAAGTTCCAGCAGAACATCTTGGTGGTTTTTGATTGAGTGGGATGATAAGTGGATGAAAGCACACAGGGTGAAGGGTTTATAAATGCACGCACACACAAAAACCCCTTCAAGTCTTTGTATGAAGCTACATGTACTTGTAATGACAGCAAGTCAGAAATTGATCACAGTAGGGGGGAAGATCCACCACAAATTTCAAAAGTCAGACATCTGAGCTTCTGGTTGTTCTGCTGCTCCTTCACAATACACACACACACAGACTGAGATCTCAAAGCAAGCTTACCATTTGCCAATGATCTTATTGATGTAGCCAGCTTTCTTCAGCAGCTCTGGAAGCAGTAATTCAGAATCTGGGATTCCTCCTACTATATCCTGTGGCGTGTATGCTGCATAAAACAAACAAAAATCTTTCCAACTCTCAATAATATTAGGGAAAACAGCTCATGGCTACCCATCATTAGAAGCACTGTTACTGGATCAGAAACAGCAACTAGCTTGAAATCCCAGCAGTATAACTCCTTGGAAGTTCTCCCAGGTCATGAGATGAAGAAAATTAATTCAGAGAGATCAACAGATCTACACCCATTAGCACACCATGGCCAGCAATAAAGGGGGCTGCCATCACAGGATGAAGTTAAGACCCTTGAAAGGGGCAGGTCATAAAGAAAGCAAGTGCTGTAGGTGTGCACTGAAATTTCCTTTACTCTTGCAAATTTGCTTCCTGTTTTCTAAAACTACGGCTTTTTTCCCCTGAATCAAATGACCACTAAACTTGCTCAGGCTGCAAGAGCTTAAAGAAATGATACCTCTCTCTCAGTCTACAGTTATCTGGCCCTTCAGAATTCAAGGTGTGACTTTGCTTAGGATGGACACAGCCAAGCGCGTTTGCTGATCCATAGTCTGAAACAGCATGTAGCTGCTGATTCCTGCCCAAGCACATGGCATGTGTCACGTCATTATGAACATTATGGGACATTATGAACTGGTAATCTTCCCTGGAAGCACCATGGGCACAACAGTGCTGCCAAGGCTGAAATGGTTAGAGAAGTGGCTGCTCAATAAAACTGGAAGCAGCTTGTTCTTTACTCTGGGTGTTAACATACACCCCATGTGACTTTCTTTCACCAGACACCAATTAGACCACCCAGAGGAAACACTTCTCAGCCAGCAGAAGCAAATGGATCAACCAGCCTTGTTTATGTCTCTTAATTTGAGGAGGTTTTCTGCTTGATGAGGAGGAAGCAATAAATTTCACGCTCATTACCAGCAGTTAACATGGTAATCTTTTTGTGCCACTCTGGAAGATCCATAGGGAAGATCACCGAGCCAAGCCTTTGTTCAGAGCAATACTTCCTACAAAGCACAGAGGGAAATCAAGAGAGGAAGGCAAATCAGGAGTGAAGCCCATACCGTTTCTGGCATGTGCATTCGTGGTGTAAAATCCATTCCTGACAGGAAGACGGCCCGTCAACAGTGCTGCCCTGGCTGCAAATAACAAAAAAATGTTTTATTTTACATGCATTCTCTGCTTAATGTTAACATTACTACATTAAGGCTGAGGACAGCACGCTGACTAAAGCATGTCAGCGTCTTTCTGCCACAGCCAGCTAACTAAGATCACTCACATTCAAACAGGCAGGAACTCCCCTCTCCAGTGAGCCATGGAGATAGCCACATTCTGATAAGACACCATTTAACTTATTCCAGGACAAACCCGACTGAAATTTGGCCCCTCTCTTAAATTACCCACTGCTGAAGAATCCTTACTTTCAATAGTCAATGTAGCAGCTCTTCTATCTCAGTAACTATAAAAGGAACATCTGACATTTATATTTAAGAGGAAATCATAACATGAACTGATTAGATGCTTAAGGCTAAGTTTTTAAGCTTGCCTGAACACAAGCCATGTAATAGTGAAGAAAGAGCTGTCCAGCTTTGACAACAGAAGTCAGGTCCTGACTGCAGGGAATGTTTAAACAGATGTTTTACTTTAAGCATATACAGTACCACTGCTGGACTTAGCAGGACTTCAGCATATTTTAAATGCCTTTTCTCAGCAAGGACGTCATCAGCACGCTAACAAATTATATCCTAAATGAAAGCCCAAACAGAAAGCTCCTGTTCCCCATCTTTGTTTCAGTTCTTAGCTGTCAATCAGGTTTGAAAAAAAAAAAGACAGAGGGGAAAAAAAGAAAGAAAATAAACCCACATCAGAGAAAAAACAGTAATGATAAAAATATCTGTGACTCCCAGACCCAAACGTTTCTTTTATCTCTTGTCCCTTCCCCAAGAATCTTGCAAACCATGAGGGTCAAAACCAGGGCACAACCTGCTGCAAGAAAGTCTCACCAAAGCCAACGGAATCAAACTATGTACAATGTTCAGCAACAATATAGGTAGTGCTTTGTTTATCCCAAAATAAGAAAGATGAAAAAAAATGCAATGACTGCAGTTTTTAGAATACCGCACCATAATGTTGTAAATATTCCTTTAGCTAGACTGATTTGATCACTAAAACAGTGTTTTGTATGGACTGAAGATTGTCGGTTTTCCAAGCAAAACATAAATAAAAAGGGAGCAAAACGCAAGATCAAAGCACCAAATCCAAACGCTGTCCTGAGGGTAATCTCTGGTTTGGTTGCTAGTTTGTCAAACATCCCAAACTTCTCAGAAGGTGGCACACTTATACGTTAGTTTAAAACCCAAGTTTACTTACATGGAGAACAGAGGGGGTTGGCAGTATAAAAATCCAGGAAAAGCATCCCTTCTGAAGCCATCTGGTCTAAGTTAGGAGTCTCCTTAGAAGGCTCTCCGAAAACTCCCAAATCACCCCAACCCATCTGTAAAAGAACACATCAAAAGATGTAGAAGTACTTTTACTCTTCCACAACAATGCTTCTGGGCCCACATAACACTGTTATTGTATCCCTTCATTTCTAAATCTTTATAGTGCTCATCTCCCTACTTACGGAGTACTTCACAAATGTGATAAAAATTATCTTCCCCAACCCTGTGAAGCAGGGAACTATTACACTTCTTACTGAGGAATGGGAAACCAAGGCACACATGAGATTAACCGACTTGCTAATAGCCATTAAAACACTTGTAGCAGAACTGGGTAAGCACCCTAATGCCTTCACTCTTCCTCAAGTGCTGGATGACTGGCAAGCACACGTGTGAAGAAGGACAAGGAAGTTACAAGTGATATAATCGGTGTTGCACAGCTGCAAAGTCTGACCCTTCAGCCTCTGGCTCTCTGCAGTGGATCCCAGGACTCCACCTCAGCCTGCTGGACCTGGCAATCCATCTGTGTATGTGTAACTAGAAATGCAAAGCAAAGCTCTAAACCCCAAGGAAGTGCTGCAGGAAAAGGGAGGAAGCATTTATTTGAGAAGCAAGTTCTGGAGAGAAACCTGACAGAGGCATCACGTCTTGAAATGTGGAGAAACCAGTGTCTTGCTTATTTGTAAGACAGTGGGGTTTCACCCTGCATCTTCTCCGGGCATATGAGGGGTCATACCCCAGGAGAATCATAAAATTACTATCATGCTGTCTACATTCATTGCTGAAAACTATTACTGGTAATAATACAAATAAAACTGACTTAAAACAGAAGGTTCTAGAAGGGAACAATTTAATGAGCAATTAGGCACCATGGTTGCTAGAGATTATATTATGCTTTAAAAAAGGCAATAGCTTTCTTTAATATAGATGCGTATCAGGTGAGCAACTGATAGAGAGGGTGTAACGTACTGAGATTTTTAGAAAGCCATCTGTTTGGCCCCATCTGAGAGTCCAACATTTACACTGCAGTGGTGCAGTTTGGAAAAGAAAACTATTGGAGAGCTGCAGAGCCGTCTGCTGAGGTTGGAGCAAGGAGCAAATAAACATTACAGCCTACCACTAGGATGTGGAATTAAAATGAATTCAGTGGGATCACCACCCAATTCTCCATTCTTCAGTATCTCTATCATCAAGGAAGAAAGAAAAAAACAGTATCGTGTTGTTCCAGTTCACAATCACAGAAGTTACTGAAGGATTAAAGTAAAAAAGACCATGGAGATGCATTTTTAACTAACAAATTATTAAATAAATAGATAGTTCATAGAAGGTTCAGTCAGGATCTGTACCTTATCATGTCTCACACTGTAACACTTCTGGAGTGGGATAATCACTGTCCCAAGGAACTTTCATCTTGAATATTACAAATGCCAGCTGGGAAAGGAGGTGTGTGGGGGGCATATTCCTGAATGGGGAATTGAGATGGACTGCAGGCTCAGCTGGGCAGAAAAACTCGTCTTACAAGGTAATTATCTTGTACTGGAGTGTAGAAACACAATGAAAACCAGTCATGCTGAATCGGCAGAAGGAGCCAAACAGGCGATAAGAGCTTGCCCACCCTTCGAGGCACACACCCACCCTCATTTGCTTTTCGAGCAGCTTAAAACAGAACACAACACGTTCCTACCACAAACACACCTGACAGATGACACCACAGTATTCAGGACAGAAGCAAACCAGGAAGATGCCAGCAACAGGATTGTGTTGGAAAATAATATATTTCCTTGCCCAGGTGGCTAAGACCACCCCAGGTTGCAAAAGTGAAAAGACTTTTAATTGGAAATAAATCTGTGATTATTTCCATTTTTTAGTGACTTATTGCCTTTTTTTTTTCCCCCTCCCCCTCAGTTCAGAAGGCAAAATTTAGCAGAATTAGTTTTCTTCTGGTTAAGGTTTTCAAGAGGTAAGTGTGGGTTTCTAAAACATTTCCTTAAACATCTTGGGAGTTTATTTCTCTACACTTGTAGACGCACCTTATTCAGTGCTACTACAGATACCTCCATTGCTGTTATTGGAAGATATTGTCACGATTATTTTTGTAGGCTACAAAACCAAGCCTTAATTTCAGGGTGATTCTACCAAGGCTTGAAAACCACCGAGACACCCTGTTTTTCAACATACACCAGCCAGTGGAATCCTTTGCCAAGGACTGCGGAGTTCATTTCTCATCATGCTCAGTCATTATAAATGGACTAATAGATGACATTATTAAACCTGTAAAGTATGTAGGTGTTGTATGCACCTGTTCCAAAAGGCTTGTGCATGGGCTTGACTTTACAGGTCTGAGAAGTCTCACTTGTTTTCAGCAGAGCATGAAGAATAACAAGGGGTTTGTGTGCAGTCTCCAGCACAAATCACCTCGGGAAGTTCTGTCCTGAAGGAGGGGCAGGGCAGGGGTACACCAGACCTACCACCATTTCTTCACCACTTTTTACAGAAAATTAGGAAAGGAAATGAGGAAGAAAGCGACTGAGCATGAGGAAGTACTTACACAAAGTCCTTACAGACTTATTCAGATATTCCTGCTTATTTCAATCAAACTTTTCCAGACCGCCACATCAACCCACACCTGAATCCCTGTGCTGGAGGCCTCTGACCATGAATCACGGCACAAACCCTGCTCACGTGCCATCACACAGGCTGAATATGAAGCCCTGGAAGGGATGATGTGTGAACCTGGGAACTGTAACCTAGGCTGGATCATGCCCACAAAGAACACCAGGGCCCCATGCCCTTGGGTGACATGGTTTAGTGTGAGGTGTCCCTGCCCATGGCAGGGGGGTTGGAACCAGATGATCTTAAGGTCCTTTCCAACCCTAACTATTCTATGGTTCTATGATTCCATGCACATCAGGGACAGCTCTGCAGGACTGAGATGGAGCTGATGAAGCAAACAAATGCTCAAGACGCACTCTCAAAAGAGAAGCCTCGCCAGGCCCAAAATCGCCCCTCGATGTGCACTTAGGACACCCAAACCCAGCGCAATTTGCAGGGTAAGGCTCACGGGGAACCAGCCTGATGAAACTGCACCAGCGCAGCTTTGGACCCCTGCCCATGCACCTCAATACCCCAGTGAGCTCAGGGACCACCACCACGCACACACCACACACACTCCCCATACACCAGCGCAACGCGTTTGACAGCAGCCGTGCCCACAGGGTGCCGGTGCTCAAACCATAACCCCCATAGAACCCCACAGGCGCCCCTCCGCCAGCCCTGGGAGCCCCCCCCCTCATCACAAGGGCCCTGCTCCCACCCCAGTGACCCACCGCAGCCCACACCCCATAACACGCACTCTATGGAGCCGAGTCCCCACTTTACCTCAGCCACACCGGCCCCTTCCCATGGACCCAAATCCCCCTCAGCGTCACCCCTCACAAGCGACTTCCTCCCAGTGACACGGACCACCACAGGCCTCCCCCCCCCCACCGGCCCCACTCACGTCGTCCATGAGGAGCAGGACGATGTTGGGGGGCGCGGAGGCCGCGGCGAGGCCTAGGGCCCAGCACAGGCCCAGCGGCACCAGCACCGCCTTCGCCATGGCAACCGCCGCCCCGCGCTGCTGCCGCGCCTCACGTGACAGGCGGCCCGCCTGACGGGACGCGCGGTGGAGGCGGGGACAAGATGGCGGTGTGCATCGCCGTGATCGCCAAGGAGGTGGGGATGGACCTCGGGCTGTGGGGCCGGAGCAGGGGCGGATGGAGTGGGGATGGGCCTCGGGTTGTGGGGCACGGGAGCTGTGGGGCCTCAGGGGAGGTGAGGGGAGAGATCAGGTTGTGGGGCCTGAGGGTGGCAGGGGGTCAAGTGCAGCAGTGGGGCCTGAGGAAGGGTGAGGGGAGATCTCAGGTTGTGGGGCCTGAGGGTGGCAGGGGGTCAAGTGCAGCAGTGGGGCCTGAGGAAGGGTGAGGGGAGATCTCAGGTTGTGGGGCCTGAAGGTGGCGGGGGAGCTGTGGGGCATGAGGAGAGGAGAGGTGAGTGGAGAGCGTGTGGGTCTGTGGTTGTGGGGCCTAGCAGAAGCAAGGAAGGGAGCAGAACTGACGCCGTGGGGCTGGCTGTGGGGTAGGGGTGATGGGAAAGGGCCGGGTCCCAGGTTGTGGGGCATAAGTAGGGGTGAAGGGAGTGGGACAGAGCCTTGGTGGGTATGTGGGGGAGCAGGGCAGGCACTGGAGCTCGAAGTGAGCTGGCTGGGACCAGGGCAGTGAGTGCAGGGGCAGCGTGAGGGTGCCCTGTGGTGTTATGCTGCCAGGGGAAGAGATGGGTTTTCCTCAGAAAGAGGGGGAGAGAGGCTCTGCTGGGGCAGGTCAAGCAGTGGAGAGACCTGAGCCTTGTGCAGTGCCTCCCTTTTGCAGCTGATTCTCCTGGTGCTGGTATATGGAGATCTGCACAAGTGCTACAAGGTGTAAAGGGGAGCTGTGCATGTGAAATGCTTAAAATACCTTACTTCTGACAGCAGCAGTTCTTTGGGTAGGAGCACTGTCGTGGCATCACTTATACAGCGGAGCGGCCACTCCTACTCAGTGTAGTTTGTTCTGCTCCTCAGAACTATCCCCTGTACATCCGGAGCGTTCCAAGTGAGAATGAGCTGAAGTTCCACTACACCGTGCACACTTCACTCGATGTCGTGGATGAAAAGATCTCTGCAATGGGCAAGGCCCTCGTAGATCAGAGGGAACTGTACCTAGGGCTCCTCTACCCCACTGAGGACTACAAGGTGTATCTTTCTGATGCCTTTTCCCATGCCATTTTGTATTTATTTATGTATTTATATGTATTTATTTTACATGTATTATTGTGCATTTATTTATGTATTTATAGAAGCCCCTTCTTTCTTGGAAGGGGCTCTGCATAGAAAGCCTCTCTTCCTACTTGGTGCTGTATTAAAGACATCAGCATAAAACACATGTCCTTGTTCACTGACCAGTTTGTCACATAGAGGCTCAGGTTTGGTGCCTTGGTCAGTTCAGAAGCTGCTTCATTGCCCACCGGGCAGTGGAAAACCCCTACTTTTACCCTACATGAGGGAGTGCAATGTATGATGAGTGCCTGGTCCAACTAGACTTCACCTTTCACTGACTGGGTGCTTTAGTCCCTGCTTAGCTAAAACACTTGACTGACTAGAATAAAGCTTAAACTCTTTAATACCACCAGTGAAAGTAGCAGGAGTGTGAAGGTCTCTGGCAAAGTACCTAAATCCCGTGTACCTAAATGTGGTCTGATTTCTTTATACTCCATGGCCATGTTTATAAGTCACAGAATTGATCTTTGAGCTTTCTTCATCTTTTCCTCTGAATCCCACAGATGGGAGTTATCTGCAGGCCTGATTTCTGGGTTTTTATAACCTGGTTGTTCATTTTTGAAGTTTAAGATCAGCCACACTGGCTGACATTGGAACATCTCCCAAAGAGGAATAAATAAGTTGGCTGTGTCATTAAAATGGTTTCCCCAAAATAGCTAGGGGGAGGCTGACTTTTGAAACTGCAAGGCATGCCTTACTGGCCAGTATAGGAGCAAGCTTGTCCTGGAGTTATGAAAGATGGAAGAAGTCAGATAGAAAAGGGATTCAGTTCCTGCCAAATAGCATCTTGCTTACCTCATCTAGTCCTAGCTACGTGCTGGGCATAGCAAGAATGTGTTGTTTCCTCTCAGCTTGTTTCTTTGAGTTTATGTCAGCCTGCATCAGTTGCTTTGCCAGGCTCTGGTGTGTCAGAAGCACTTGCCTTAACAGCTGCGCAGATACGGCTATGTGACAAATTCCAGGGTGAAGTTTGTTATGGTGGTGGATTCTTCAAACACAGCACTTCGAGACAACGAGATCCGCAGTGTAAGTGCAGGACGTGAGCATGACTTACCAATCAGTGTTTTTGCTACTTATTCATAAAGTGCTGAGAAGCAAAAAAAGTATTAATTAAACTACAATCTCTTTTCAGATGTTCCGAAAGCTGCACAATTCATATACAGATATAATGTGTAACCCCTTTTATAACCCTGGGGACCGTATCCATTCCAGGTAAGTTGAGCATACTAATATTTGTCATCTTTCTGGAACTTGCAGTATACCCACAATGTAACAGCAGCAAGAGCATGACCCCTGTGGCTGACCATTTCAGATGTTCATGCCTAAATGGAGAAGAGCTGTGTTGCCTTTAGGCCATTTCTGTGTAACAGAAAATTGATAGTCTCATGACTGCCTCACTCCTACCTCAGAACTGGTGGTAGAAACACTGATGCAAGAAAATTTGTTTCTTGGAGAGAAAAAAAAACATCACCTGTTTCGTAGGTGACAGAAATAAACATACTTGTAAGCAGAGCAGGTTAAAAAGTGAACAACTGCACTTGTTCAGGGCTTATCCTTGAGTAAGGACACGTGTAATTGGAAGGGCCAGTGCCTCCCATTTCTTGCCTGTAATCTCACAGGGGATTCTAGTAATGTTTGGACCTTCTGTTGCCTGGGCAAAAACACCTTCTTACACTTTGCTGAGGTCTGCAGCCAGGGTGAAACCTATCCTTACTTTAGCTTAGTTAAAAGTTATTACTTACCCAACAAAGCATAGTTAAAAACAAGGCATTCAGCACAGGGAAAACCATCTTGTTAACCAGCAAAAGACATTGTTAGCCATTGCCTTTGTTACAATAGGTGTGCTGGGCAGAACTAGCTGCTTCCTCTAATATTCTGTGTTCATTCCCTTCTCTAGGGCTTTTGATAATATGGTGAACTCCATGATGATGCAGGTGTGCTGAAGCACTGCCCCTGATCCATGTGTTGAGGACGTCTCCCATGTGCAGCAGTGTGCATAAAGTGATGTATATATTGTCTTTGTTCTGTGCAATATCTTAAATTTATTCTATGTAAATAAACTGGACACCTGCAAGGTCTTCATGCATTTCATCTCCAGCAAACCTGAGTATAGCACAGACATCACTGTTCATCTTTATGCCTTCAGGCAACATGTGAGAGCCAGCTCTTCCTTCAGGAAGGTCAGCCTATGTCAGATAGGTTTGTTCCCTGCAGAAATGCATGCAGCTGTGCTTCTGTGCAAGTCAGATGTTTCTGTAGAAATTGAGCTTTGTGTAAAAACAGCAGTTCCTGCTGTGCTGATGATTAGAGCAAGAACAGCTGCACAAGAGGCAGCTAAGTGATTATTATTAGGTCAACCTAGATTTCAGTCAGCTGAGATGCAGAGTGACATTGATCCTCAGAAGCACTGGTGCTTCAGAGCAGTTCCTCTGAAGCAGGGGAAGCACATCAGCCACAGAAGTCCTTTTGCTCTTTTTCACCCCTCTTTGCTCAGGACTGTTCATTCTGACAGGAACATCACAAGCAATGCTCACTTCAAACATACTTGGGCTTTTGTCCTGGTTTTCCTGTTAGGAGCACTCAGATCTGTATGTACTTACTCCATTAGTTCTTGGAAAGAGAAAACTCTGCAAGTCAGCTGAAGGCTTCAGGTTTCTCTACACCCCCAGACACTGTTTACATACTTGAGAGAGCTCTGCCAATAGCAAATAGCTGGTCTCAAAACAGCACCTTGAACCCAATCAAACCTTGCACTTCCTGGGGGAAGGTCTTTGGGTGACTCACATTTGACAGCACCTCCTGATATTCACACTCACACCTCATTCAGGCTGGCCAAGCACACTTAACAGCTATTTCTAGCCCAGGTAGCACAGCTGGGATAAATCCACACAAAAAGATTAAGACAGGATTGCACAGCTGCCTGGCTCATCCCAAACTAATCTCTATTAGCATCTCCTCCCCCTGCAGCTCTCTGCTGTTGTAATTAAAGACTGCCAAATCAATACCAGGTATTTGTATAGGAAAACCCCACCAAGTAGGCTAGAAAAGCTTCTTAATTGCTTGTGCAGTACATTCATACTACACAAGGCTGTGCAGCTACAGCATGGTCAGCAGAAGTAACACAGGCAGGCATAGGCACTAGCCAGCTACTTGGTCACACACCTCTACTCCAAGTTTTTCCTGCCCCACATGCAGCAGTCTGTGCTTAAGCATCTAATAAGTTAAAAATCTATAAAACATAAGCTGAGAAAGATAATTAAGTAGTTGTACAGCTCCAAAGGATACAAGAAGCCTGGAGAAAGCCAGGTCAGTGTTGAGTCAACTCCAGTCTTACTGCAGACTATGTTCACACAGCAGGGTAATTTATTTTAAAGTGACATTTGCAATACCTTCTGAAACAGAGCTTCCATACATTTAAATTAACAACCTCTCAGATCATCAGAAAGTGCTGAAGCCTCTCCCACCATCTAACACACAGCTGCAGACTGCTATTCCAAAACATCTTCCTGTACATCTTCACTCTTTTCACTTCAGAGTGGGAATTCAGCACTTCAGAATCCAAACACCCGAAAGTAATTTTTGTTTAAAGTGAAAAAAAAAATTTACAGAGATACTAAAGTGAAAGTTTAAAGCCTAAGAAAAAAATACTTTTTCTAAGTCTAAACTTAAGGTGTAGCTCAGATAGAGGCCAGTCTTGGGAAAGGCACAAAACACAACATTGAGGGTTAAAGCCACCAGCTTTAAAACAAACAAACAGAAGTCTTTTAGGTTTCAAGGGGGGAAATCACTGGGCTCTTTATGCTGGCAATGCCTCCTGAGCTGTGAAAAGCTGCTTTAGGTATCAGTCACATTGGGGTTGGAGGAATCCTAACCAAAGATTAGTGTGAGAATTGCATAATAAAACAGATTTCAGTGCAGAACTTCACTCAGCTGAGCTTACACCATTCCCACCCAGGGACTCCTGAGGGGAGTAAAGAGGAAGATCAGACCAAATTTGCAACAGTGGAGATGGTTTTGTGAGAAATAAAGTAGAAAGACGAGTTGGCAGCACCCATTGATCCCTACAACTTTGGGGTACAAGCAGGAAGAGGGACAAAGGGGTTGTTGACTTCTTAAATAAGAGGGAAGGATTTTGTGACACCCAGGTTTTGTTTAGGCATCAGAGAGATACAGAGGCTTCCACAGAAACAGCAAGGGGTGGTTTTCTCCCCTTCCCTAGTTATTACATGTACAAGAGCAGTGAGCTAAAAAACAGACCCAAAACACACAATTGGCTCCATTCTCTTTCCAAGAGGAAGGTCAGAAATGCACAAGGCTGATGAAGCTCCCCAGCAGTCAGATGTAGAGCCACAACCCAGGACTTTCTCCACTGATCTGGAGAAGAGTCTTTGGAAGGGTCTTTCTTACAAGAAAGAGAAAGCAGCATCCAGCTTCTGTACAAAATGCTGGCAAAGCTGAAGGACCTTCACGGGTTGAGCATCCTCATAGCAGGTTTAAGGATATCTGGACAGCGAGAAGCTAAACCAAACCTTCTAGTGCAGCCTTTGTCTACGGGATGAGAATGAGCCTTGATGGTCTGGGGCATCTCTTCCCTCCTGAGGGTAGAGTGTTCTCTGGAATAAGACTGTACTTGATGGAAACCCCATAGCAAACCTAAGGCGAGTCCCTCTGGGATGCTGTCAGGATGTGCGGATGGAGAAGACCCAGTCTTCCACTGCCAGGCACATGGCTGCTTCACCAGTAATCCTCACAGCTAAGCAGATGGCATTGTTCAAATTAATCTTTTTTGGCTACGCATGTTTTTAAATCTCTCCAATCCCATTTCTTCATTTCAGCCCAGTCGGCATCACCAGGGTAGTCCAACGCTTTCTGGTATGTAGTAAGGCAGCATCTTTGCCCAACCCCTAAAGAACAACAAAAACAGCATCCTGAAGCACAGGTGCGTTGCTCAGCTGTCAACTGTGCCAAAACCAGCTCCTTCACCCCTCCAAGAGCTGGATTCACCCTTCTGCCCCAGATAACCAAGACTAAGCCTCCAAAGCCAGGCACAGCTTGCACTGGTCAGGCTGGGAGCCAGTGACCACTGAAGTCCCCGCAGGGACAAGGAGACAGCAGCAGATTTCCAGGTGCTTCTTTCACCCCCAGAGCTCTTCTCTGCTTCTTCCCACAGTGCCAAAGGCACTGGGGCATCAGTGAACCTAATCCACAGTGAGCTCACACATGTATGAGCAGGAGGTGTGTTGGAGAATAGCTCCAGGCCTGCATTGGGAATGCAGGGACTGCAGCATGGATGGGTTTGCTGTGCCATCACTGGGGGCTCACTTTGGTCCTTCACCCCACACGCCACCCCCCCAAGTGCACAGGCACGGGGATGATGTTTACAGCACAGAATGGGCCTGAGCCCTTTTCCTTCCTCCCACCCATTCCAGCTGCAGAGCCAAGAAGCTGAGCATGACCAGAACAAGGGGCAGCTCCTCCAGGGGTCTTACCCAAATACACACGAACTCCCCCACCTGGCCACGCACCCATATTCCCTCCCTCATGCGCTTGTGTACTGCTTTCCATAGCAGGATTCCCACTCGGTCGTCCGTCTGCAGGCTCGGAAGTGGCCCTGGTAACCGCCACGGTTGGTGGTGCTGATGCCTGGCAAGTTGGTTCTTTTGGGGAGTACCTGGAAGGCAAAGTGTGGATCAGCCAGTGCCGATGGTCAGCACAGCCCCATGCACACAGAGATGGGAGAAATGCATGCAGCACCCCAGGGTGCTGCTTACCTTAATCACACGGCCTCTGAACAAGATCCTGTTCAGCGACATTGCAGTCTTCACAGAGCTCTGCTCTTCAAACTCGATGTAGGCATACCTGCAATGGGATGGGGTGAGCACAGCCCCAGGGACACCCCACTGCTCCCACAGGATGGGGAGCACCCTGGAGACCCCAGCAGCGCAGCACTGACCCTTTGGGGTACCCCGAGAACCTGTCGCAGATGATGGTCACTCTTTTGATCTTCCCGCAGCAAAGGAAGAAAGACTCCAGCTCTTCCGCCGTGGCCCCATAATCCAGCTGCAAAGACAGTCTCAACTCCTCCAGTGCCACCAGCCAGCCCCCCATAGCCTATGGGTCTACATTCACACACCATCACCGAGACTAAGGACCCAGCTGACCCTTCTCGCACCATCTCCTGAGGTTCAGAAGGTCCCTTCCAGCTGAAGGCTCCAGCCTGGAAACCCAAACCCAAGAGACAGCTCCCCTGGCTTTGGGGGCACAAGCAACAACACAAACCCCGCAGCTTCCAGCAGGACATTTTGGGGAGCTGACACAACAGATTATCTGCAAGTGGTTGGAAACCACAAGGAGATGCTGAGCCACAATCCCAGTCTGGGCTGGGCAGAGGAGAAGCATTTGGGATCGAACCAGCCAGCCTTCACTGCGGGGTGGATGTACCCTGTGTGAGGGATCTCAGGCATATGTCCAACTGGACCAGGAGCAGGGAAGATGGGGTCCGCTCCAGGCTTTCCCACTTACGTTGCCCACATAGATGGATTTCTGGTCAGACTCTGCCTTGTTATGGATTTCCTTTGAGAAGACACCTGCAGAAACAAGGGTTGCTTTGTCCTGCTGGTGGAGGTCTGCTACCACAACAACCACCACCAAGCTGACATACTGCAAAGCTCCCCAGGTCCCCTGTCACATCCAGGCATATCAAATCCCCACACTACTGCATCTGCCTCCTCCATCCCCTTCCCCTCTTTCTCTTCAGAATACAACCCAAACCACAGCATAACTGCTCTGTTGAGGCTGTTGGTGCTAAACTCAATTAATTAACTGAATTAAAAGTAATCAATTTACTGCAGCTTTGCCTGCACACATATGAGGTAAGAGTGGATATAACTTGCATTAGCACCATGCCACACCTGGGACCCTATCCTTCATTCACCTTCAATGTCCAGCCCCAGGCTGTCCAGAGAGGCACAGCCACATGCTCTGGCTCCAGCTCCCACCCTGTGCCCCAGCCATGTCCCTGGGTGTACAGCAGCACCCAGGAACAGCCCATACCTGGCTCCAAGTTCCCAGGAAGGCTGCTCTCAGCTTCCAGCTGCACCCTCTTCATCCACTCAGCCTTCTCCATCACTCTGGTTGTGACGGCCTGTAGCTCCTGAAACCCCAACCAAGACTTGGATGAGCAGTGCATGAACACGGATACCCTGACCCCTCTCCCCACTCTGTGCTGCACAACATGCACCTCCATCTGCAGCTGGGCACAAGGGTGGGCCGGAGACAACAAAAGGGAGTTTATCTCCCAGCTCCACTAGGGAGTAAACCCACAGGTATTTCCTTTCCCATGCTTGCAAAGCAGCAGGCACAAGGCCAGCAGGAAAGGGGAAAAGAAGGCAGGACTTGCGCCGCCATATTGCTCCCAGGCTGCACGGAGGGAGCCGTGCTTCACCCAAAGGCAAACCCACTCCCTTTCAGCCCTGTGCTCCTGGTTTGAGCTCACAGCGGCTTAAACTCCCCTGCCTGCAGCAGGAAGCTGCCCCCTGCTCCACCCCACAGAGCCCCACCGCCCGCCACAGACCTGCACCCCGAACACGCCGCGCTGCTTCCTGGGCGCGCCGCCACGTGTGGATCTCCCGCGCAGGGCGCCTTTCACACAGCAAAGACCAATCAGGGCAGGGCACGGCGCCAGGCTCCGCCCCCTGACGGCAGGGCGGAAGGAGCGGTCCTGCCCACCTGGGACCCGGTGGCCGCGGGTTCGAGTCCTGCTGGTGGGAGAAGACCGGCACGGGTCGTAGGGCCCGTTCTGGGGGCTCCCCCCATCCTCCTTGTCCACCCACCCCGCTGGGGGTGCTGGGGACCGCAGTCAGCTCCCTGGCACGGTGCGAGCAGCAGGGCACCCCAACAGGGTGCAGCATCTGCAGCAGGGCACCCCAACAGGGTGCAGCATCTGCAGCAGGGCACCCCAACAGGGTGCAGCATCGGCACCCGGGCACCCCAACAGGGTGCATCATTGGCAGCAGGGCATGCCAACAGCATGCACATCTGCAGCAGGGCACCCCAACAGGGTGCAGCATCTGCAGCAGGGCACCCCAACGGCGTGCACATCTGCAGCAGGGCACCCCAACAGGGTGCAGCATCTGCAGCAGGGCACCCCAACGGCGTGCACATCTGCAGCAGGGCACCCCAACAGGGTGCAGCATCTGCAGCAGGGCACCCCAACAGCGTGCACATCTGCAGCAGGGCACCCCAACAGGGTGCAGCATCTGCAGCAGGGCACCCCAACAGCGTGCACATCTGCAGCAGGGCACCCCAACAGGGTGCAGCATCTGCAGCAGGGCACCCCAACAGGGTGCAGCATCGGCACCAGGGCACCCCAACAGGGTGCAGCATCTGCAGCAGGGCACCCCAACAGGGTGCATCATTGGCAGCAGGGCATCCCAACAGGGTGCAGCATCTGCAGCAGGGCACCCCAACAGCGTGCACATCTGCAGCAGGGCACCCCAACAGGGTGCATCATTGGCAGCAGGGCACCCCAACAGGGTGCAGCATCTGCAGCAGGGCACCCCAACGGTGTGCACATCTGCAGCAGGGCACACCAACAGGGTGCAGCATCTGCAGCAGGGCACCCCAACAGGGTGCATCATTGGCAGCAGGGCACCCCAACAGCGTGCAGCATCTGCAGCAGGGCACCTGTCCTGGGTTCAGCAGTAGCAGTCATTTTTCTCCTCCTTGGTAGCTGGTGCAGTGCAGTGTTTTGACTTTCGGCATGGGAACAGAGCTGATAACAAGGATGTTTTGGTTTGGCCAAGGACTTTGTGAGCCTCATGCTCTGCCAGGCCGGAGGGGAAGCCAGGAGGAAGCAGAGACAGGACACCTGACCCAAACTGACCAAAGAGGTATCCCATACCACAGCACGTCATGCCCAGGATGTAACGGGGAGTTAGCCGGAAGGGCTGGGGGACTGCAGGGTTGGAGGAGGTATGGGTCGGAGCTTGGTCGGGCTGGGGGGGGCGAGTTATCGGTCGGCTGGTGCTGAGGTGTTGTATTCTCTTCCCTTGTTATTTCCTTTATCATTATTATCATTGGTGGTAGCAGTAGTGATTTGTGTTATACCTTAGTTACTAAACTGTTCTTATCTCAACCCGTGGGAGTTGCATTCTTTTCGATTCTCCTCTCCGTCCCTCCGGGAGTAGGGGCAGGGAAAGAAGGGGGGGAAGTGAGTGAACAAGTTACCTGGCTGGGTTTAAACCACGACAGCACCCCAACACAGTGCATCATCTGCAGCAGGGCACCCCAAAAGGGTGCATCATCTGCAGCAGGGCACCCCAACAGGGTGCATCATCGGTACCAGGGCACCCCAACAGGGTGCATCATCTGCAGCTGGAAGAGAACATCCCTTTGCGTTCCCTGCGGACAACCCTGAATGCCCCTCACCATGGACACCCCTCTTCAGGGTTGGACACAGGTCAGTGACCGACCCGGTGGCTACATTGAACCCCCCCTGGGTTAGGCACACAAAGTGCTGCCAGGGTGAGGCACAGCACAAGTCCAGGCTCTGATTGATATTAAATTGTCTTTATTACACAGATACAGAGTTAAGAACAGACATAACCTGAATCATAAAGTTTACATCTTTCACAGGTCAAACATACAGTACACTTAAGAGAAAGCGGGAAACAGCAAAGGGGTGGGGGGGGGACAGCATGCCGAAGGAAAGTCCTACCACGTCATCTCTCTGGGCTGGCCCCCAAGCCCCCCAAAACCCTCCCAAACCCCCCAAAACCCATGTGTCGGGGCTGGTTTCCAGCCCCCTGTCACCCCCCATGCCCCGGTATCCCCATCCCCAGGGCTGGCAGGGTCACACAGGCAGGGCATGGGAGCAGGAAAGCCTTGAGTAAGGGGGGATGGTGGCACAGCACCTCCCTCCTGGGGCTATGGCATTCAGTGGCATCAGAGGATCCCCTGGGAATGCCACCAAGGCACCCAGGTCCTGGGACCTGGTCCGCAGTGCCTGGGACCTAGTAACAACGTGGCATCTTGTTCCCAACCTCAAACCCACCAGGAGCCAGAGTGTCACCCCGAGGAGAAGAGAGGACCCCGGTGGGCCCTAGAGGAGAAGGGCACGGAGAAGCTGCAGGGGGTTATAGGGGGCTCTGGGAGTGATGGAGCAGAGCCCAGGCAGGCGTGGGACCCTGCTCCAGGGTGCCCAGGCTCACCAGGATGCGGCACTTTGGTTTCAGTGGGACGTCAGGTTGGGAACGCGAGGAAGGAGCTGGAGAGACCCTCGCGTACTGGATCCACCTCCTCCAGCACAGTGCCGCACCCAGCATCCTGGGGTCTGCCTCCCCATGAGGACCAGGACCTCTATCCCCACACCACCAACACTGTCCCCAAGCTGCGATGGCGGGGAGGAAACCAAGAAGGGGATCTATGGGTGGCCATGCGTCCATGATCCAGCAGAGGACTATGCCCAGCCACCTCAACCCCCGTGTCCCCGAACTGCCCCACAGCCACCGGGGTGTCCCTATTCCCAGCTATGCTCATCCCTCTACCATCTCCCATAGCACATAAAACCACCAAAGAACATGGCTTGGGCATGGCACAGGGCACACATCCCCTGGCCCCCCACATGCCCCAACACCATTTTGGAGTAAAACCCCACAGAAGCTCTGGCCAGCACCTCCCCAGCTCACATCACTGCGAGGGATGTGGCTAAAAACTAACGTTTTTGGGAAATATTACACTTTAAAGCTGTCGCTCTGGTTTGGACATCTGCTAGCGCCGCCCGTCACTGCCCATCCCATCCCTCCCTCGGCTTTTGGTTTCAATGCAAGGTTCTGTTGGGTAATTTTGTCACTGAAAAAACAACAAAAGAAGGAAATAATAAGTAAGGAAAAGAAACGGAAGCAAACCAGAAGGGGGTGGAAACGAGAGCATTCCCATGGAAATTCCCTATGGAAATGCTCTCGTCCACAGTTTCCCGGTGAGGCGGAGGTAGAGAGGCAGAGCCCCGGCGCGGGGCTGGGGACACATGGGGATACGCAGGGGCACGTGTGGTGGGAAGGGCAGGGATGGGATGGACACCCGGGAGAGCAGGTGGCCTCGCAGCAGGCGCATCTGCAGAACTCTTATATATTACCTCTTCTCAGGAAACGTAAGAAAAATAGACAATATTACATATGTCACACCATAAATAAAGTGAACAGTCACTCGAGGGGGGGGCAACCCGGGAGAGCTCCCAGCCTTGGGGTGCACAGAATCCCCTCTGGAGGGATACGCCGAGACCTTGGTGTGCACAGAAACCCCCCGGGGGGATGCACCAAGGTCTTGGGGTGCACAGAAACCCCCTGAGGGGATGAACTGGGACCCTGGAGTACACAGAAATCACCCCAGGGGATGCACTGAGACCTTGGGGTGCACAGAAACCCCGTGGGGTATGCACCAAGGTCTCAGGGTGCACAGAAACCACCCCATAGGGAACGCACTGAAACCTTGGGGTGCACAGAAACCCACAGCAGGGCTCGGTGCTGGTTACACAGGTCCAAGAACATCACCTCGGTGGTGTCCCGTGCACCAAGCTCTGCGGCAGTGGCACGGCACGGGCCCCTGGGTGACTGATAACACAACAGACCCGGCCCCGAGCCCTTCCCTCCTCCTCCTCCCCTACAGAAAACACACAGGATGGTTTTGCAAATGCGGAACAATTACATCTCCTATGGAGCACACGACTGCTGCTCGCCTACATCCAGCCTCGCTCCCCCCCACCGCGGCCTCCAGCGCGTTCTCATCATCCTTCGTTTGGCAAATGTCTCTTATTATTATCGCTATCGTCATTATTATCGTTACTATCAGCATCTTTTTGGACCTCTGCAAAACACTATTTACATTCACATTAGCATACAGCACTCCTGCCCCGCGTGGGGCTTCCCTCCTCTCGGAGCCGGGCGACTTTCCGTATTGCACTCCCGTCCTCTGCGCTTTGTACAACGGTGCAAGAAGCACACAACAACCGGCATCGTCCTTGGCTGCCTCCTCGGCCGGGAAGGAGGTGATGCTTGCTTTCCTTTCCTTTCCTTCTTCCTCTTCCAAATCCACGTGAAACAAATCCAATGCGGGGTGTGGGAGCAGCCTGTCAGAATAGGGCTGGAGGGGGGGGTCCGGCTGCTGGCTTCGGGAAGGGAGAACACCAAAATCTGTCGTTTAATCTCTGTTTTTAACTCTCTTTTTCCATGGCGGCGGCGGGCAGAGGTAGAGATGTGCCAGCTCCGGCTGCGGTTCTCAGCCACCGTCTCCCCCTCCTGCAGCTCGGGGACTTCGATTTGCTTGGAAAACACCCATTTTTTGCTTTATTGGAATGGAAACCCAGGGGCGCGTCCATCCGGCCTTGCGGGGAGGGAAGGGAGCAACGACAGAACGGAACGAACTTTGGCAGTGGAGAGACGTTTGGATCTTCCTTGGTTTTGGATTTCCTTTGGAGCAGAGGTGAGTCTGGTCTGTTCTTGGCTAGCTAGCAAGGTAGTTACAGGTGAGCGTCCGTCGCGCGGCTTGACTTGGCGTCGTCTGGTTTTTGGATTTTTCTCTTTTTTTTTTCTTTTTTTTTCTTTTTTTTATTCCTTTTTTACAATTTCTTACTTAAAGCCAAAGAGTTCGATGTTTTCTTTTTTATTTCTTTATTTTTTTTTTTACAAAAAAAAAAAAGGGGGAAAAAATTAAGAGAGAGATGAAGAAAAGAAGTTTCTTTCCTTCTGCAAGCGAGCCCCTTGGCAGTGCCAGTATGGGCCAGAACCAAGCTGGCCTCTCCCCATGTCACTCCATGGCGAGGCTGCAGCCACATCCCTCATCCAGAAAGCAAAAAATAGGACAAACCCCCTCCCCAAAAAAACCCAAAAAATACCCAAACCACAATCCCTCAACTGATAGAAAACCAACCAAGAAAAAAAAGAAGCCAAAACTAAGACTGAAGAGAGAACAGAGAAGACCGGTATTTGCCTTAACTCCACTTAAAGCCCAGTTTGAGGATCCGTGAGGATTATTTGTGAAGAGCTAGAGAGGTCGTTTCGGAGGTCACACGAGTCAGGTAGCTGAGGAGATTGCATCGAGTGCAGTCCGTGTCTCTTGGAGAGCGGTGGCAGCAGCGTTGGTCCCAGCCTGGCTCAGCGGGACGCGCTCTCCACCGGAGCCGGGGTGGCCGGCGTGCCGGCGCGGGACGCGGACACCGAGCCCGTCTCGCTGGGGCTGCTGGCGATGGTGGCCACCCCGTCAGGCTGCCCCGGGCCCGGTGGCAGCCCCACACCGGCGCTGGGGGCAGCGGGGGCCGGCAGCCCCTGCAGAGTCTGCCCGCAGACGTGGTGGTGCTTCTCCCAATCCTTGTGCTGGCAGAAGGAGCCGCAGTAGCGGGCGGTGTTGCAGCCACTGCAGGTCTCGCTTGCTTTGCGCCCGCAGTTCCAGCAGCTCTGCGGGGATGCAGAGTTAAACCTCAGACCTGGATTGTGCACCCGCATCCCAGACCGTGCACCCGCATCCCAGACCATGCACCCCATCATGGACCATGTGTATGCGTCCTGGACCATCACAGCATCCCCATCCTGGACCATGCACCCCATCATGGACCATGTATCCACATCCCAGACTATGCATCCCCATCCGCAACCATGTATCTGCATTCCAGACAATGCACATCACTGTGGCCTGCGCATCCCTGTCCGGGACTACACACTCCATCGTGGACCATGCACCCACATCCCAGACCGCGCATCCTCATCCTGGACCATATATATCATCCTGGACTATGCATCTACATCCCAGATCATACACATCATCCTGGACCGTGCACCTCCACCCCGGACCATAAATATCATCCCAGCCTGCGCATCCCCATGCTGGACCACACATCCCCATCCTCAACCATACACCTCATCCTGGGCCATGCATCTGCATCCCAGACAATGTATGTCATCCTGTCCTACGTATCCCCATCCTAGACCATGCATCTACATCCCAGACCCCACACATCATCCTGGACCGTGCATCCTCGGCCTGGACCATGCATCCCACCGCGTGGTGTTGCTGAAGCCCCCCAGTACCCACGCTTGCATGCAGAGATGCTGCAGAACCTGACTGCAGAAGGACCACATCCTATACGCCCGTGCTGCCAGCAACCCTGTCCCCCCCAGCTCTCCCCTGCCAGCCCCCACCTCGCTGGAGTCCTCCTGCTGATTGATGACGGTGAGGGCATCCTCGGAAGCCTGGCGCTTGGCCTCGGCCAGGGCTCGCTCCATCTTGGCTCGCTCCGTTGTGATCAGCTCGTGGGCTTTCCGCTCGGCGTCCGACACGGCCTTCTGCAGCTCCGACATGGCCTGGCGCTTCACCTCGTTCACGGCTTCTTCTGGAAGGAAGGGAGCTGAGCATGGCACGGGGTGTGCGGCCACCCCAGCCCCTGCTCTGCGGTCCTCCTCTGCGGCAGTGCCATGGGGGGGCTGCAAGCATCTGCTCCCCACTGCAAACCCACCTCAAACCCTTCCAGTACCACAGGCACCCAAGCAGAGCGCAGGGAGGGGATGGGGCAGAGACCCTGCTGGCTTGGCACACTGATGGATGCTGCTGCCTGCCCTGCACTCACCAGCCTTCCTCCAGATCTCCTCCGGCATGTACCCAGAGAGGGGCCGAGGTGTGAACTCCCGGTGAGCATCTGCAAAAGAGAAGAGGCGATGCCATGAGGAGATGCTGTCCTCCGCAAACCCACCCTCCAGCAGCACCGGACCCCCAGAGGAACAGCACCGGCACCCCAGAGAGGGGCACAATCCCCCTGAACGCACCCCATGGCCCCGGGGGTCAATACCTAACTGGGGTGCCTCGGAGGCAGAGGAGCTGTTGTGGGGCCGGGCGGAGGGGGGGCTGCCCTTCTTCATGTCCTCGGCATCGCTGTAGCGCCGGATCCAGTGGTTGAGCTCCTCGCGGTCGGCCTCCTGGCACCGCCGCAGCACCGTCAGCGACCGGCGCGTCTTCTCCACCATGTCCATGATGCAGTTCAGCAGCTGGGGGGAGAAAGAAACGTCAAGGTGTGTGGGGGTTCTGCTGCATGCAGCTGGAGGGGCTGCGGTGCATAGCACAGGAGTGGGGGATTCAGGCTACGCCAGGCTGTGCCAGGGCTGGGTACCACTCTGGCTGCGGAGAGCAGAGGATGCACAGGAGCAAAGCCCAAGGGGGAACACGGTGGGGATGGAGGGCAAAGCAGGGGGAGGCAAAGCACACGCATGTGGGATGATATAGGATGTGGGGAAAGTGGGCATTACATACATTGTTGAGGTGTTTCCACTCCTCTGCCCATTCCCGGTCAGTTAGCCTGTGGTCGATCACCTCCTCCTGCCGTGCCCCATGCACTGCTGCAAGGCAAACAAGGTCAGACCCCGCAGCACCCATCTGTGCCTGGGGATCATGGGGGTCTCCAGCCCTTTGCCTGCTCCCTCAAGCCCTGGGGGATGCCAGCACTCACCGGCGGGCCGCTGGCGCTCACGGGGGTCAGAGTGCCGGTAGACATCACGGTAGTGATGCGCCATGGCCATGTCCTCCAGGCGGTAGTGCTGGGGCAGCGGGGGAGCAGCCGGGGGGTGCCCCATTCCATTGGGAGGGTGGCTCAGCCCGTTGCTGGGGCTGTAGCGCTGCGCCGGGCTCATGGTGCACGGCCGCTTGCTGAGGTGCTCGGGGTGCAGAGGGTCTCGGTCCAAACCGTTCTCTTTGGTCCTGGGTGGAAAGGAGGAGGTTGGTCCCTGCCAGGCACCGGTGTCCCTGGATAAACACCCAAAGCATCCCCCTGGCTGGTACCTGTCTGGCGTCCTCCTCTTGCCGCTCTCGCCCACCTCCAGGAGCAGCTCGGAGGAGTCGATGGGAGAGGAGGCATTGGCGTCCAGCAGCAGCTGCTCGTGCTGCGCCAGGTACTGGGCCGGGGTCTGCTTGGCCATGCGGGCGCAGTGCAGCAGCTCCCGCTGCAGCAGCGGCAGGTTGGCCTGCGAGGGGATGGAGAGTCTGGTCCATGGCACCGTAAATCCCCCCACAGCCCAGCAACCTGCTGCTCAGAGCCCCACGCTGCAGTGAATGGGGTCCTGAGCACCTTCCCCATTTGCTGCAGTGTGCCCGGACCAGCTGGGCTGCTGGGGGAACATATGTGGCACCCCAGAGGGTTCAGCCATGTGCTGACATGGGTACAGCTTCAACAGAACCCTCCTGCATCCTGGCAGGGCTGCAGAGCAGCATCTCCTACTCTATCCCCACAGCTTTCACCCTGGGGACCTGAGCACCCAGGCTGGGGAGCACCCAGCCCATCTGGCACCCATGGGACATGAGGACCAGCTATGAACTTGCATCCACCACGTCCCCCCCCCAGCACTGCAGCCCCTGGGGGCAAGCAGAGCAGCAGGAATCCAGCAGCAGGGACCCTTTTTGCCTGGGCGCTCTGGCTGCCAGCTCCAGGTTTCTCTTTAGGCAGCTGATCCAGAGCCAAACCCCATCTGTGAGATCTGTTAGCGCCCAAGCCGGAGATGTTCGCTGCGGGAAGACCCTCCCCTTCCCTGGCCGGGGGAACAGCCCCACACAGAACCCAGCCAGCCCCAGTCTGGGAAGCACGCCGAGCCCGGCTGGTTGCAGTTAGGATAATGGGAAACATCTGGAGCCTGCGGTGGGAACAGCTGGGAGCAGGGTGCCAGGGCGGCCGCCGCGCGCTTGGCAGCGGGACAGCAGGAATGGATCCCAGCCTGCCCAGGGCTATGGGGCCACCAGTGCCCACAGGGACCCTGTGAGCCAGGGATGCACCATCCCCTGCTCCCGTAGACCCCTGCTCCCAGGCAGGAGGACAAAGGGGGTTCTGCTGCCCCCCGGCCACGTTTTGGCTCTGCTTTCCCTTGCCAGGAGCAAACGGCTCCGGCAGCACTGCAGGCAGATTCCTGCGGGATTCATGGACCTCTGCTATAGGGGGTGGTGGAAAAGGGGCTTTTTTTTTTGCTGTTTTTCATTATACTGAGGGACAGGACACTGGGGTTGAACATCTGCCAGCAGCGCCGGTGCTGCCAGGTGGCAGGGGCAGGGTGAGAGCGCAGAGTCAGCATGGAATTAAAAGGCAAATACTAAAAAAGGGGATTTTTAATGAATTGCAAATGGTCACCAGCTGGGCTGAGCCCCTCGCTTCATTGCAAACAGCCCCGGCCTCGTGTGACTCCGCACGTGCAGAGAGATGGGTGTACAAGGGATGCCACACGTGTGCCCAGGGGGACATGGGCAGCCCCACAGCGCCAGCCCTGGCCCCAAAGCCACCCACTGAACCCCCTTTACTGGTGATGCTAACCCCGGCATTCCCGCATCACCCAGACTTGGTCACCCACCTTGAGGAAGGGGATGACGAAGGGTCTCAGCGGGAAGTTGGTGGCCTCCTGGAGCTTGGCATGAAACTCCTCGATGGTGAGTGTGGAATTCTGCAGGGAGAGCCCAGGCTCAGCACCCCCTTGGAGCCCCCAGGGGGATGCTGTGCTATTTCTCCCTATTTATGCTCCTTTGCCATGCTTCAAGGGAAAACCACCCTCGAAGGAAAACCATTCTCCTGGCTTTCAGTGCCAGCAGCTGGGACCCAGCCCTGCCCCCTGCACTGTGCTGTGCAGATCCCAGGAGATGCTTTGCAGACAAACCCCATTTCTCCATGATTTAGGACCCTCTTTCCCCTTTAGCAGCATCCCCATCCCTAAAGGCAGCTGCAGGATCCCCTCACGGAGCATCACCCCAGTGCCGAACCCATGCGTGGGGGACGTACCACGAGCCCCAGGACGAGGGTGCGCACCCGCTCCCCGATCTCGGGGGAGATGTCGTTGCCAAACTGCTGCAGCGTGGTGAGGAAACGCTTGAGCTTGGAGAGCTGCCGGGCACCACAGGCTGGAGGGAGCTGGTGCGTGGACAGGGAGGCAGTGGAGGAGGTGGCCGGCCCGTTGCTGAACCCATTTGGGGTGGATGGGGCCCCGTTCATGGCAGTTGGTGAGTGGCTGCTCCCGTTCATCACTGTGGGAGAGAAGGGATGGGAGGTCAGAGAGGATGGCTATGCCCTGGCATCATGGGGATAAGGCTGGCATGGGGGGACCGGAGCATCCTGCTGGGTACCATGGGGGTGGCACACCCCTGGAGGCTCCGGGATGCTGCTGCATCCTTGAGGCCGCATCCTGGGCTGGTTCCTGGTGCTGTGAGGAGCTTTATAAAGGGATATATGCTGTAAGGATGCAGTGCATGCCCTAGCGCGGCGTGGGACTCATCCTACTCCTCAGTTCTCAAGGCAGCCAAGAGAAAGGGTGGTCAGCACCCTTCTGGAAGAAGCCACAAGCCATTTCCACAGACCCCAGCCTGGCTTGCAGCACGCTGGCACCTCCATCCCCACTGACCCAGCCGGGAGGACAGAAGCTGCCATCCCGTGCCAGGGGCCGTCTCATTCCATGGCACGCTTCCCCATGCCAAGACACCCAGTGGGGCCACCTGGGGGTGCCCAGCGGCAGCGTGCCCGGCCCCTTGCTCTGTGCCAGCCCTCCATGCACACCCCACGAGCGCAGGGACCCCTTCCGCAGCCAGCACCGGCGCTGACACGCATCACCCCGCGTCCCGGCCACCTGAAGGCACCCAGGCATGCACCCCGCAGCTCCCGGGATCGCACTCACCTCGCGGTGCCGCGGTGCCCTGCCTGCCCCGGCGGGCTCCCGCGCGCTCTACGGCTCGGGCAGCGTCTGCCGCCCGCTAAAGAGGTGCCGAAAATAACCCCTTGGCCACAACTGCTTCTGTTCCCACGACAGGTGCGTTACTAAGTTAGACCCTGCACATGTCCGGGGTTCGCATCCCTGTGCCCTGCCAGGGGCTGCCGGGGGGGAGCACAGGCTGCCCAAGCCCCCCTGCAGCTCCCCGTGGTGGGGGGGGGCTGCGGCTGCGGCTCGGGTCTCTCATGAGAGCGGATGCTTCATTTTACTTACAAAGACAGACCATCGACCATTTCAAGCAACCATGAAAACGGCCGCGAGGCAGAAACGTCGGAGGGCCAGCGTCTCGATCTGCAAGCAAAATAAAACACGCTATGATGAGAGAGCAGAGGGGGCAGCTCTCGGACGGGGTCCCCGCAGGGAATACTCCTCGATGGTGGGTGAATGCATGCCATGGGATGGAGCCGGGTCCCTGCATCCCACCGCAGCCAGAGGGATGCTCTGCGCTTCGGGGCAGCCCTGCACAGCCCCAGCACAGGGGGCTTCTCCCTGAGACCAAGAACAACCAAAACACCACTGAGCTTCGGGATGAGCTGCAGCGACGAGGCCGCGGGCATCTCTGTCCTTGCATCCTATGCCGAGCCGACCCCAGGATGCCACACCGGCCCCTGGGCTCGCATTAAACAGCAAAACCCCTCAGAGCACAAGCTGATTTCTAACTAGAGAGCATCAGGCTGGGATGGCAG
Source organism: Pezoporus wallicus (assembly GCF_028554395.1). NCBI lineage: Eukaryota > Metazoa > Chordata > Aves > Psittaciformes > Psittacidae > Pezoporus > Pezoporus wallicus. The sequence goes on from NW_026636904.1 coordinate 127,701, forward strand.
CGGGGCCGTCACGGGGAGCACTGGGGTACGGCACTGGGGCTGCGCCTCTGGGGGTTGCTCTAAAGATGTTTTCTCCCTGCTGGGGTTTTAGGCTTGAAGCAGCTACAGCCTGATCTAGTGGGAGGTGTCCCTGTCCATGGCAGGGAATTGGAACCAGATGAGCTTTAAGGTCCTTTCCAACCCAAACCATTCCATGATCCTATGAGCAAAACCCTTGTGTGCGCATGCCCAGGATACGTCCCAGCAGAGCTGGAGGAACTGCTCACGATTGCCACCACCACTCCTGCCAAGGGACCAGCCTTGGTCCCTGCCAGCCTGGACCCTGCCCTGTGTGTGCCTTGTCCAGCCATGTGCCAGGACAGTGTCACCAGCACGGAGACCTTTCCTGATGCAAACGCTGTGGGCATCCAATGAGCCCACTTGCCACGGGTACAGCCAGCTTCTTGGGGCTCCCCCAGTTCGATGATGCTACAGAGACTGAGGAGTCAGGCTCTGTGTCCCCACTCAGGCCTTTGATGTCACCACGCCATTCCTGCCACTGCAGCTGGCCGGGACAGTGCCCTGCCATTGCTGGGTGCCACACGTGGACAGGACTCGCAACAGGACCAGCTCCAGCCCACAGCATCCTCCATCCATCTCTCTGCAGGAGAGAGCACCCAAGGCCACGCACTGCTCCGTGACAGGCAGGAGAGCAGGATGTCCCCACAGTGCCATTGTGCTCCCCACAGGCGCATGCATGAGCTGGGGTGTGCAGCCCAAAGACAGTCTCCAGTGCAAGGACGGGTCACGCCACCCCACAGCACAGCCAGCACCATGCAGATCCGAGGATGCTGCAGGCCCCGGATGCAGCGCATGACCTGGAGGCGAAGGGAGGCAAACCCCCCCCTGCCTGGCATCACGTCCCCATCGCCATCCCGGGTACTCACTGGTGTTTGGTGTGAAGGACGGGTGCCGTGTGGCTCCCTGCGTGACGGCTGGCGGCGGCGGAGGCATGCTGGGCGGCGTGGACCTGGACTGTGTCTTCACATCGGCCGGCGAGTCGGGCATGGTGGCGGCCGGCGTCTCCGCGTTATCTGCAGGGACAGGACACAGGGGGGTGAACGGGGGTCCCCGGCCGGGTTGGGGGCAGAAGGGACCCACGGGGACCGCAGGTTGGCCTGGGGGTCTCAGCTAAACAGTGCAGGATGGCAGCAATCCTTGCCCCGGGCACAGCTCGGGCAGTGGTGTCCTGTGTGCCTGCAGGCTGGTGGGGATGGTGATGGACCTCTGGTGCGTCCACACGACGGTGAGGATGGTGGCCTCTGCCCAGTGTGGATGCGCTGTGGTGGGGACAGGGCAGGACAGGGCTCTGCCGCTGCAGCACCGGCTCTGCCCCACACGCAGGGCACAGAAGGAACGTGTGTGTCTGCAAAGCCATCACTGTCACACCCCGGCATGGTCCTGCCAGCGATTACCTGCCCACGTGTGGGGAATCCTCACTAACCCCTCACCATCCCGGGCAGCTGCACTCGGGGCTGCTGTAATCCCAGGCAGGGATTACGCACAGGCAGTAAATCATGGGCTCCCTATGGGAATGTGCCAACACCGTGCCCTCCGGATGGCCAGCGGCGGCACAAACCCAGTGCGGGCTCTCAGCCCAGGGTGATGGTGGTGGGATGGCCACAGGTGTGAGCACTTGTGGCACAGTGATCTGTGTGCCCAAAGCCATGCCACTGCTGACACCAGCCCCAGCCAAAGAAGGAAGAGGCCACCACGGCTGCCCCCTGGGTCCCCCCCGGTGCCCCGGTACGCTCCCCACCAGGCGAGGCTGATAAACACTAATCTAATATTCAGGCTTAATCCATTGCAACTGCTGTGAGATTAATTGAACCCTGTAAGAGCACATTGTCCTGGCTAAATAAAACCGGGGCCTCATCCCAGGCAAGATGCTATCAGGGCTTGTGCCGCAGCCAATGCCGCACACAGAGGAGTGGGAGATGGGAGAGCTGGGAGCAAGGGCCAAACTCTTGGGTGGTCAGCATTGTGGTCCCACAGTATCCTCCCAGTATGGGATCATCCCTCCCTGCCCACAGCACACCGGAATCCTGCAGATGCTTGGATGCTCATGCTCCCGTTTCCCATTCCTTGCTCTCTTCTCCCACTCCAGCCACAGGAGAAACCCCAAGACCAAGCTGCATCCCTCCCTAACAGTTTCTTTACAAGGCCTGCCAAAATAAATGGTAAATTTTGAAAAAAACACCTTTTATTTCCCTTTTCATGGAAATGCCCATCTCTGGGCAAGGCTCTTCCAAGCCTTCCGGTTTTCCAGCCCTGACAGCAGAGGATGAGCCATGGTGCAGGGAGGCATTGCAAGATGCTCTCAACATCTACGAGGCTGCAGCCACCCCTGTGCTTAGCCTGAGGCTCTGGTCCTCCACACAAGAGCAGTGGGGCATGGGGACAAGCCGCAGCAGCTTGGGGACAGTGTGGCAGCTTGCCTAGGTGAGGGCACCTGAAGGAGCTCCAAGCACAGGTTTGACCCTGCTGCTGCTTGCAGGGAGGAGGAGGGTCCAGGCTGCAAGATGCTCACCCCTGCCTGCATCCTCATCTCTGCCCGCATCCCTGTTCCTATCTGCTTCCCTGGCATTGTCCCTGTCTGCATCCCTGTTCCCATCTGCATCCTTAGCAGCATCCCTGCCTGCATCTCCATTCTTGTCCCCCTTGCTGTCCTGATGCTGTACGCATGCCCACACTGAGAGGAAAACACAGATACACTCATTCTGGCATGCACATGGCTTTTCCACAGCTTCCTTCAGGAGGAAAGTTTCCACAAAGCCTGGCTGTGTTTTCTCTCCTATTTTCCTTAATTTTCCTCTGAATCCTAAATTTTCCCTGAGGTGTTCTCAGTCCAAACACCACCACGAAGGCATGGGGTGAGGAATGCCCCCAAATCTGATGGATTTTCCAAATGCCCAAAGCAAACAGAACCTGGGATACCCACAGGATCTGGCCACCAACCCAGAACTTTTGTAGGATGGGGCGAGCTCTGTGGTGGATGAGGGGGGGTTTAGGGGCACAGTGCAGCCTCCCAGCAGCACCTCCAAACAATAATTCCCCAACACGACTCAAACCTCACTGGAATTTCTTTTTCCTTCTCCTCTTTTTTTTCCCCCTCTTTTTTTCTTCTCTTTCTTTGGGGTAATTTGTCCCAGCCGCTCGGGGCTGTGTCTGTTTTCCTCCATCTGGTTTCCATTAGGCCTGTGCAGCCCAGATGAATAAGTAATAATATAAGACTAAAAGGATTAGTATTCTCTCCTTGGCTGGTGGGAGTGGTGTCCCCCACCCTGCCTCCAGGGGCCAGCGGATGCTGGACTCCACACACCCCCGTGTGACCCTGAGCCCCCCATTTGTCACCCCGCAGGGTTTAACCCCACACACACTGGCCTGGGCATGGTCACTGCTGCGGTGGCTGATGGAGCCTTGGCTTGCCTATAGCACCCAACCCCATACTGCCCCAGCAGGGTTGCAGGGCTCAGGGTGTGCGACCCCACTGGGCACAGGCAACCCCTGAATCCCAGACTCACAGACTGGTTTGGGTTGGAAGGGACCTTAAAGCTCACCCAGCTCCAGCCCCTGCCACGGGCAGGAACCCCTTCCACTGGAGCAGCTTGCTCCAAGCCCCTGTGTCCAACCTGGCCTTGAACACTGCCAGGGATGGGGCAGCCACAGCTTCTCTGGGCACCCTGTGCCAGCGCCTCAGCACCCTCACAGGGAAGAGCTTCCTTATATCCAACCTGAACATCCCCTGTTTCAGTTTGAACCCATCACCCCTTGTCCTGTCACTACAGTCCCTGATGAAGAGTCCCTCTCCAGCATCCTTGTAGCCCCTTTCAGATACTGGAAGGCTGCTATAAGGGTGTCTGCTTGTCCGTGTGCTCCTCAGTGCTGGATGCTGAAAAGCACCAACACATGGCACTGTGCAGTTATGCACACCAGCAGGCACCAATGCACAGCATCACATGGCTGCAGGCTGTGCAACAGACCAGGACACCAACACACGACCAGGCTCCCTGTCCCACCCCAGGCAGCCTTGGGCAGGAGACAGGGATGTGCCAGCCCTAGGAGAAGTCTGATGACTGTGGAGCACCCGGGCTGGCTGCTCTCCTCTCCATCTCAATGATGGGGATGGAGAGGGCAAGGAACTGCCCTGACTGTGGCCATCGGAAAGCTCTAGCTTCCTGCAGCCCTCCCCTGCCAGGCCAGGTGAAGCTTCCTGGGTGAGGAGAGGGTTAAAAGGGAATTAAAAGACCAGCATCCTTCATGCTCTCCAAATGGCCACAAATGAAATCCAGATGCTGGAGGCGACGTCTCCTGAAGCCAGGCTGCCTCCGAAACAAAGGCAGGCAAGCATTCCTGCTCCTCAGCTGCTGCTGCCACGGGGGCCAAGAACAACTCCCTGATAAGATGGCGAGGGACCCAGCTATCCCAGCTGGAGCATGTTAGGGAAGCGTGCGGTGCTGGCGAACAGGCAGCAGCACCGGCCACGTGCATGAGCCCGGTAGAGGTGGTGGGAGCTGCAGGACACCGTCATCTCCCTCCTCATCCTGATCCACTCCCCAGGGATGCAGTGATGATAAGGGTAGGTGACAGCAGGCTCATCCCCGATTACTTGCAGAGGGACTGCGAGGAGGACAGCACTGTGGGATGCAGGAGGGACGTTCCCAATCTGGCAGCTACCAGGGACCCATCACCAGGGTGTCCCCTATACATATTCTGGGGAGCCAGGCTAGTAGAGAAAAGCCTCAGCACGTGTCAGCAAAAATGAAGCCTTTGAAAAGGAAATCCAATTAATTAAACCCTCTGCACAAGATGTAAATGAACTTGCGTTTGGCCAGCTCAAGGCACAGGGAGCTGTTGTTGCTGTGAGGGTGATGGGACATGGATGTGCCCAGCGGTGCCAGCGCCACGCTGGCAGCAGGACCACACTGTGCTCAGGTACCTCTGCACTCAGCCCTGCCAGGCTGCTGCCTGCACTCCTGCCTGCAGGCAGTGATGCTCAAAGGGATGCCCATGCCTCAGGTGGCATAGCTCTTGGGGTGCCCTGCTCCTCCAGCCAGGGGGATGGTGACAGCCTGGCCCAGCGCGGGTGACAGCACCAAGCCAACCGCCCCACAAGTTTGGGCATTGCCCCTCTGGTTTAGTCTGGCTGCTCAGCTGAACAGGACCTGCCCTGCCACTCCTGCACCACCACAGCAGCCCTCTGCAGTAGCTGGTGAACCAGCCTTTGTTTCTGCCATCCTCACCATGCTCAGGGGCATCCTGGAATGGGTCCCACGTCACTGGCCCAGGTTGGGATGCTCCCCACCCACAGTACTGGGAGGAAAGTGGGTTTCACCATAGAATCATATAGTCATGGAATACCAGGGTTCAAGGGACCTCAAGCACCATCTAGTCCAACCTTTCATCCTGATTCGCTTTGCTTTCCCTGCAGTCCCTCTGGGACAGCATCCCAGTACATCCAGCCCTGCTGGGGGAAGCACCATGGGCAACGCTCCTCACTCAACTCCAGGGCAGCAACAGCCAGCAGGGATCCTGCTGCCTGGTCCCCTTCCATCTCCCCCATTGTGGCAGTGACAGCACAGCTCCATGTGGGACACTGACACAGGACCAGGCTCCCTGATGTGCCCGGAGCCCAACAAACCCCATTTCTCAAGCCACAACAAGCCAGCCAAAGACCCAAACCTGCTGCCTTGCTCGGTGCTGGCAGTGCCAGCCAGCTCTCATCCCGTGCTGGCATGGCCAGGGTGGATAGGAATGGCTTTGATTTTCCTCGAAACAACAACAACAACAAAAGCCAAAAAGCCCTCTCTGTTTTACAAGCCTTCATTTGCTATTGTTTATGTAAACAGGTAAATTGTTTCGTATCTCAATTAAAAACATCTGCCACATAAATGAATACCAATTAACTCATCCTGTTTTTAATTACTCTGTTAATTACACACAGGCAGCAAAAAGGATGGCAGGGGAATAGGGAGAGCATGCTTACAACCCCCCCTTCCCACCTTGCTCTTGGCAAGGATCCGAAATGTGCCCAGATAATGATGGATTAAGGTGGGTGGTGGATACCGTGGCTTGTGGCCAGCTCTGGCGTGGCAGCTTCTTCCTGGCTGGCCCGGGTGCTGGCGGGGCGCCTTGCAGGGGTATTTCCCAGCACCCTCCCAAGAGATGCCCTGTTTCGGAAACCCCGGGTCCCATGGGACACCCCAACACCACCTGCATCATCCCCCGTGCTGGCAGCAACTGCCACACAACCTGGCTGTTTTTCCCAGCGTCAGACCCATGTCTGCTCTCAGAACGCGCCCCAGGGGAGAGAAACCTCGGGATGCTGCGTGGGGAGGGCGGGAGGATGGAGGAGGCTTCACACGAGCAGCATCCTCATGGACCAAGCGCATCCTTGAGGTGCCCCTGGGAGCCCTCCCGCTGCCGAGGGTCAGCAGCTCTGCATGGGCACAGCAGCACGGGGTGGATGACACCCTCGAGCGGGGCCAGCAGCAATCACCGAGGGACCCTGGGCGCCGCCAGCCCCTCGCCCCCCCCCCAGCTGCGGGAAGCTTTCCAAGCGAGCAGATGGGGCAGGGAAGCGGCGGCAGCGAGGGGGAGAGCAGAAAAGGCTATTTTCTCACGCTACATATTTTACAAGTTGAACATTTTGTGCATTTCAGCCTTGCCTTTAAAAGCATCTCGGGCTCAGCACCGGCACTTGACGTTGGAGCCTGTGAGTCAACAGCGGCCGGCGGCAGCGTGGCCTGCCAGCACACAGAGGGGACGGGAAGCGAGGTCCCCCCGCCATGGAAAGGGCCAGGCTCGGGGGCTTCCCCTAACCCACTGGTGCTGCAGGAGCTGCAGCATGGCCAATGCCCCCCACCAAGCCCCAAGTTGGAGCACAGCATCTGCTGCAAAATGCTGCCTGCAATGTCCTGCCCCAGTGCCGCCGTCTGAGCTATCCCACCAGCAGCTCCCGGTGCTGCCCGCACACCCTCCCTGCTCCCCAGCAGCCTCATGATCCTGGATATTGAAGAAACACCATGAATAAGCAGTGCCAGGGCCAGCCTGGCACAACTGCAGGCATGCGGGCAGCTCAGGGGTGAGGCTGACCCCACCAGCAACTCCATCAGTTGCCCCTCTGCCTGGGAAACATCCGTGTCTCACTGCAAACCCCCTCCCTCGTGCAAGGGCTATGGATCCATCAATCCCTGCACAGCATGGCTGTGCTGGAACAGCAACTGGTCCAACAACACATTGCCAAAGGGGCACCCCAAACCAGACCCATGTCCCTTTGGGTGCTCTTTGAGGGCAGTGAGAGGGGCTAAAATGCCCCAGACTGCAAGTTCTGCAGCCACCCCACCACATGCACAGGGATGCTTGTGCCCAAAGGCCGTCCTAAGGGCTGGAGTGGGGACAAGTGGCACAAGCGGCCAAGGGACTCTGGAGGCAGAAAGTGGCTGGGGAAGGGAAAACATCCTCCTGCACATGCCAGTGTCCGCAGGGAGCTCCCTGCGATGTCCCTGCAGTGTGGGAATGCCGAGGCACCGCCGGCTCCCCAGGGACCCCCGGCTGGATCCTGCCCTGCAGCTGCCAGGATGGTAACAGCTCCGAGGGGTGCCGAATCCATCCGTGCATCCCCACAGCCTCCGGGCTGCTGCGTTGCTGACTCTTTGTCTGTTTGTTAACCACGGGCTCCATTTCAAGGCGATTTTTACCCATGTGAGATTGAATCAAACATCACAGGGGGAAAAAAAAAAAAATATCAATGAGAATTTTGCAAAATAAACAGGAAATCCCTTGGATGTTTTCTGGAAACATTGGTCAGCATCTTCCGAAGGGAAGCTGTGTGCTCGTCAAGGTGGGGTTGCCCCTACGGAGCCTGAGCACGCTGGGAGGGAATGCGCAAAACAAGCTTCAGGATGTCTAAAAATAACCCCCAGACTGGGCAATGGCACCAACGCCAGCAGAGCCTGGGCAGGGGGGTTTCCTCTGTGCCACCGGCATGGTCTCACCCCATGCCAGCCATCAGGAAGCTTCCAGCTTGGGGACCCCCCTTGACCTCAGCCTGGAGGGGCAGTTTAACGCTGCCCATGGTCCAGCTTAGAGAGCACGGGTCAGGGCTACAGCACCCGACCTGCATCCCCTCGACCCCAGCGGCAGCACTGAAGCCCAGCACCCGTGGGCTGTCCCTGCTCCCTCCCAGGGCTCAGGAAGCCCCGCTTGGCAGGATCAGGCCCTGATTTGCCCAAATCCTTGTGCCCACCACGGCTGTGTTGATCTGCCCGGAGGCAGAAGCAGTGTGGGTGTTGGTGGCAGGGCTGCTGTGTGTCCCCGGGGGACACTGCCACCTCCTTGGCTTGGCTCGGGCAGCCCTGCAATCCCTGCCTGGCTCACCAGCAACCCCCTGACCCCTGCCAAAGGAGATAACAACAGACATTTAGGGGATGCCTCTCCTCCCCGGCGGTCCCACAGCACCCCACATCCTTCCCCTGGGCAGGCGCGGGGCAGGGGATGCTGATCTGCCTCCAGACTGTGCCGGGATTTAACCCGGCTGCCGGCAGCGAGCGGAGCCGAGAGCTCCTTTCCATTGCAAAGCCGGACACCGCGCAGCCCAGATCCTGCCCGGGGTTTTCCACACGTGCAAACGTGGCTCAGAAGCAGAAATCCAGGGAAGGGACACAGGGGGCATCACCAGCTCTGAACCCCCACCTCGCACACTGGCTGCTGGCAGCATCCCGCCCCCCCAGCCATACACCCAGGCAGAGGCTGGGGGGCTGCTCGACCCTCCTAACCCAAAGCGGGGCTGAGCACCAGTGTCCGTACATCCTGCACCCTGCAAGTTTCCAACGTAAGAGGCAAAACCTGCACCCACACGAGGCCTCAAAGCTGCCCCCCAAACCCAGTGCCCACCACCCCGCACCACGGGAGAACAATCTCTCCCCCCCCCCCCCCATCCACCTTGTCTTTTCCTCTCTACAGCCCAACATCTGTAATCACACGTTTTCAATCGAAACACTACCAACATCTGGCTGTCCCCAGGTAAAACCTTACCTGCCAGCACAGACAGCAACCGGGAGGCAGCAGGCAGAGAAAAACCCCCTTCGCACAGCCAAGTTCACGTCCACTTGCCTCCCCAACCACAGCACAAGCAACGCTCGAGATTCCTGCCTGTGTGGAAACGCTCTGCGCAGGGACCTGCCCTACACACCTCCGGAGCCCTGAGCGCCTGCCCTGCGCGGCAGCTCAGCCCCGTGGGGCTCCCACTCAAGGACCACGGGCAGCGGGGCTGTCAGCATCGTCCCTGGCTGCTGCTCCACGTTCACTGTGGAGTTTTGGGTTTGCTGCCCCGTATCTCCGTGCCCTGTGGCATAGCAGAGCTCACCCCTCTGCGGCGCCGGGCAGACGGATGTTTGCAGAGAGTCTTCAAGTCTCTCGACAAAGGAGCGGAGAATTAATATTCCTTTTAATTAAAGGCACCAAAATGTCTTTGTTCCTGAACAGAGAGAAAACAACAGAGGGAAGAGCTCAAAAGCTCCTTTTAAGCTAGAGACGAGACCATCGCTAGATTCAAAGACACTGTCAACGTGCACGTGACCTCAAATTAAAACAACCCAAAATGAAACCCAGCGGCGGCGGCTCCTCTCCGAAAGAGAAGGGAAGTTGCGAAGTTTTCCTTGGCTAATAGGGGAAAAAGGGGAAAAAAATCCAACAAAAGGTGCGTTCAACCAGAGGAGCGCCCTGCAGAATCCGAAGGCACCATCCAGTGGCAAGGGGAGTGATGGGGATTGCTGGCTGTGCCCCGGCCCAGCATCACGGAGGAGCCCGGGCGGAGAGCTGTGCCAGCCTTGCTCCATCCCTACACAGACAGCATTCCCTCGGCAAAGCCAGGCTGGAGCGAGCGGCGCAGTGCCAGCCAGCGCTGCTTAATGCAATTCTGATGGGAAAGCGAGAGCCGGACGGTGATTAATGGCTGCGAGGATCGGAAGCAGAGAGCTGGATCCCTTCCTCCCCAAATCCGCGTCCAACAAGCTGTCCCCTGTCACACGAGAGGACACCGCGCGTGTCCCCTGCACAGACCCGTGTCCTCGCACGTAAGCACAGAATTACTCTGCCGTAGCTGTAACTTCACAAACCAGCCCCGGGTTTCCTCCCACAGACTCTCCCGAGTGGATCAGCTCCTCCTCGCCACGAAACGTGGCTCCATCTCTCCATCGCCGGCGGCAGGAGCGGGATATGGAGCCGGAGGGCTGGTGGTCCCAGGAGGAGGGATACAGGGATAAAAACCACATCTCCCGCCGGGCAGAAGCGGGGACCCACGGCCGGGGGAGGGTTTACTGCAGGGGGACACACGCACGCACAGACTCCCGTGGGTCCGGCCGTGCTGGGCCGCCCCGGCTCCGGGAAAGCTACTGCCGGGTACGGGAAGGGGAACGGTGACCGCTGCACAGACAGCGGGCCCATGCCCGCCTCCTCCCTCCTTGCTCTGCCCGGCGTCCCGGGAGCGGCCGAGCGTGGGGATGGAGAGACCGCGGCGGTGGGGATCGCGCTGGCTCCGGCACCGGGAGCATCCCCGTGCCCGGCGCGGCGAGAGCACCCCTGACACTGTGAGAACCCCGCGGGCACCGGGAGCTTCCTCGACTCCTGCGCACCCGGCAGCCTCCCCCGGGAGCAGCCCCGACACCGCACCAGGAATCCCCAGGGCACCAGGAGCATTCTCAGCCCCTCTTCCCTGCGAGCATCCCCTCCCTGGCACCGGGAGCCTCCGACTCCCCTGCGCACCGCGAGCATTCCCAGCCCCTCTTCCCCGGGTGCGTTCCCGGGCACCGGGCGCCTCCCGGTCCCCGCTGCCGGCCGCGGACGGCACTTACCGTCCTGAGCTGTGGCGGAGGCGTGAGGTAAGTCCCAAGGCAGGAGCCGACAGGACCGGCCAGAGCCGGCAGCGGCCCCCCGCCGGCGGCGGCCCCGGCCCGCTTAAGGCCGGCGCGGGCGGAGCGCGGCCCCGCGGCGGCGGCTGCCCCCGGCACCTGCCCTCCGCCGCCGCTCGCCGCGCCCGGGGCCGCCGGGGGCCGCCAGCCCGGGGGTCGGGGCGCTTCCACCCTCCCCCGGAGGGGGGGCACCGGAGGGAGGAGCGGGCGGAGGAGCCGGTAAATCCGCGGGGCCGGTTCACCCCCTGCACGCTGCCCGGCGGCGCATCCTCCGGCGCCGCGTCGCGGCCATGGGGCGCCCGCGGCCGCGCTCCGTGCCGCGCCGGGCCCCCGCAGCGCCCGCCGCTGCCGCCGCGCCGCCCGCCCGCCCCGGAGTGAGCGCCGCCCGCCCGCGCCGATGCCTTAGACGGCGCCGACACCGAGCCCGGCAGGGGGCGCTCCGCCGCCGCCGCCACCGGAGAGGGGCCCCCCCGCCTACCCCGGGGGAGGGGGACAGGGATGAGAGGGGCTGAACGGAGAAATGAGGGGTGACCGGGGATATGGGGGTGCACGGGGATATGGGGGTGCACGGGGATGTGGGGGGTGCACGGGGATATGGGGGTGCACGGGGATGCATGGTAGACCACGGGGATATGGGGGGTGCACGGGGATATGGGGGTGCACGGGGATGCACGGGGATATGGGGGGTGCACGGGGAGATGGGGGTGCACGGGGATATGGGGGGTGCACGGGGATATGGGGGTGCACGGGGATGCACGGGGATATGGGGGGTGCACGGGGATATGGGGGTGCACGGGGATATGGGGGGTGCACGGGGATATGGGGGTGCACGGGGATATGGGGGTGCACGGGGATATGGGGGGTGCACGGGGATATGGGGGAGCTGCATGGCACCGGGGGCTGAACGGAGAAATGAGGGGTGCACGGGGATATGGGAGGTGCACGGGGATATGGGGGGTGCACGGGGATATGGGGGGTGACCGGGGATATGGGGGGTGCAGGGGGACATGGGGGGTGCACGGGGATATGGGGGGTGCACGGGGATATGGGGGGTGCACGGGGATATGGGGACCTCAATGGAGACATGGGGGAGCTTCATGGCACCGGGGGGCTGAATGGAGAAATGGGGGGTGCACGGGGAGATGGGGGGTGCACGGGGATGTGGGAGGTGCACGGGGATATGGGGGGTGCACGGAGATATGGGGGGTGCACGGAGACATGGGGGTGCACGGGGATGTGGGAGGTGCACGGGAATATGGGGGGTGCACGGGGATATGGGGGGTGCACGGGGATATGGGGGGTGCACGGGGACATGGGGGGTGCACGGGGATATGGGGACCTCAACGGAGACATGGGGGGCTGCTTGGCACCGGGGGGCTGAACGGAGAAATGGGGGGTGCACGGGGATATGGGGGGTGTACAGGGATAAGGGGACTTCAACGGAGACATGGGGGCTGCATGGCACCAGGGGCTAAATGGAGACACAGGGAGCTGTAGAGCACCGAAGGGCTGCACAGGGTTATGGGGTCCCAAACAGAGACATGGAGGGATGCACTGGGTTATGGGGGCCTGCACGAGGATATGGGGGAGCTGCACAGCACCGGGGAGGCTGCGCAGAACCGAGGTTCTACACAGAGAAATGGGGGGCTGCATGCCACAGCGGGTCTCCATAGGAACAATGAGGGGCTGCACAGCACCAAGGACTCCATAGGCATATGGGGGGCTCCCCGGCACAGGAGGGGCTGCACGGGGCTTAGGGAGCGGCACAAGGACTGGGAGCAGCAGCCTGGGGACCAGAGGACCGTGCTGGGGGTGTATGGGGCTTGGGGGCTGCAGGAAGGTGGGAATTGCAGGGGGTTCAGCGTTCACAGGGGGTTGTGGGTGCTGAAGAATGGGGGTCAGTGGGCTGCAAGGGACCGGGTGTTGCTTGCATGGGATGAGGGGTTCTGCGAGGGAATGGGGCCAGGGCTTGTCTGGGGCCGTGGGAACAGTCAGGGGGATGGAGCTGGGACTGTCCCAGTCTGAAGTGAGGTGTGTGGGGGGCTGTGTGTGGGGGCTGCAGGCTGTGGCTGCTCTGCTTCTGTCAATGCAAGCAATAGCAGCAACCACATGCGCAGTCACAAACCCCACAGCCCTCAACAGCCACCATGCCCGTCCCTGCCAGGCCTCGGGGTGCCCTCCACCCTGCTTGGCCTCACTGGGGCTCCCTGGGGTGGCTGCGTGGCTCTGGCACCACAGGAATGCCAGCGGAGCCCTTCCTCTACAGCAGCGCAGGGCAATGGTGCAGGCACTCAGAGCACTGCTGCTTTCACCCGGTCGCAGCGTGCCCTTCCTGCGTGCCCCATACCCGATGGGGGGAACACCAAATATCCCCCCCAAGCCCTACTACGGTGTTGTCGCTTTCTTGTGCGCCGGGTAACACAAGCCCTGCTAATTTCCCTGTGCTGAAGCCCTGCCTCTTTGCGTAATTACTCTGCTTGGCAGCTGCCTTCCCTCTGCGAGATGCTGCGCGGAGCCTTTGCCACCCGCATGGTTGGTTCTTGTATTGCTCATCCCTTCCTGCTTCCCAGGGCTGGGCGCTGGGGACCGCGGTGGCTCTGCCAGGCTGCAGCATGGCTGCGTGGTCATGCATTGGCACTGTGTGATCGCTGCATGGGCTCTGCACAGCCAATATCCCCCGACTGCACCACCCTGACCCAGTGCTCCCGACCTCGCTCTGGACCATCCCAACCTCCAGCTCTCTTTCTGCATCCCTCATTCCCAGGGATATTTCCCTGCTGTTGCACTGCCTGTGCTGGGGGAGCATGAAGGTTTTGACAGCTCTTGTATCTACACCACTCAGCACTGCGTGTGTGTGCACTGGGCAGCATCACATACCCTGCACTTCTCACTGGGGCTCTCCCTGTTCCTGCTCTTCCCTTATTCCCTATGCCCTCATTCCTTATGGGACCCCTCTCAAGGAGCCTCTTGCAGGTGAGTTTCATTTGCAGAGGAAATCCACAAAAATTTGTGGAGGAAATTCCACAGTGGAGGAAAATCCACCCCATACACAGCTACACCAGCCCTGCTGTCCGCCCATAAAAATACCCCACAGGGCTCTGCTGGGATAAGCTGCAACATGCCCAGCTCCTGGTCAACTTGGGATGCAGTTGAAGGATGCTATCAAATACCTGCTGGCTTGGCACCATCTTGCCCCATGAGCAAAGGCAGATGTAGCCAGGCACGGCTGCCCATGCACCCTGCATTTGGGTGGCAGGGTCTGCTTCATTCCTATTCCACACACGCAGCCTGTAATTTTGGTCTATTGAAGTCATAATTCACTACTGTGAAAATAAACATTTGTGTTAGCTCGTTTTATTCAGCGGGCCTCGTCTGAATGTTAATAATTCCCTGTCGGCGTGCTTGCACGTGGGCACGGCCACTGGGACAAAGCCTGATCACCCGTGGCCATGTCCATGGCCACCTCCTTGCATGCTTTGGGTAGGAGCTCACCATCCTTTGCATGCTGAGCCGGGGGATTTCAGCAGAGAGGCAGGGATAGAAATACCACCGAGAGCCAAGCTGGGGATAACAAGGGAGTAAGATAACTGTACTATAAAAATGATGTTTAGCGAAGCAGATCTGGACCATTCCCTGCCCATGCCTGTCCCTGGTTCCGTTTGCTTACATTGTTTTGTGGGTGCTCCAAACCTGCGCCAGAGCTGAGGTGGGGCAGGCAGGAGGACCCCTGGGTCACCTTCCAGCTGGCCCCATGGCAGTCCCCATGGCTGTCCCCAGGGCTCACTCAGCCACCAGCCAGGGGGCCCAGGGCTCTCCGGGTTTCTCCCCGCTGGGTGCTGGTGCTTCCCCTCCGCATTTGCATCTTCCCAGCCTTTATCTTCCTCCCAGTCTCTGTATTGCTGCAATTACAGACACTTTAAAACACAATGATCTGGCTGTTAGCGTGATGGATGACAGAACCTTTCTGTCTGGTTTAAATCATTGCCGAGAGTGAGAGAACTTCCCCGGCTTAACCCCTTCCTGTCCCCACAGCCCAGGTCCCTGCCCAGCCCAGGCTGGGGACTGCCAGTTGGGTGCTGCCACGCGCTCCCACAGCACGGTGGGTCCCTTCGATAGGGACAGAGGGGGGGGCCTGGCATCCCTGGGGTCAGTGTTGGCAGGGAAACATCCCCCATTCATCATGTCCCCGGGTGCATGGGGCAGACGTGGCGCAGTGGGGCAGGCAATGGGGCCAGCCTCACTTCTGCCCCGGGGTGGGAAAGCAACGGCCGCGCTGGGAGATAAGTGCCTGCCAGCGCCCGATAGCCTGCGGCTGGATCTGTCCCAGCCCAGGGACCTGGCAATCCTTCCCCCGGCAAATCTGGAGCGGGGCAGGATGGGGCCCCACCGGAGAGGGTGGAAACTCCTGTAACGACTCGGTGCCGGTCACGCCGGTGTGTGATTGATGGCGCGGGGTGCAGCGGGGATTAACTGTACGCGTTACGGCAATTCACACCGCCTTTGTTTTGAGGAGCCAGCATCTCCTGACGCCTGCATCCTGCCCTGCTCCCACCACCATCCCCATGGGTGTCTCAGTCCCACGGGATGGTGTTGGTAGCATCATTCATCACTTCCGCTCACTGGTACTGGTTGACCAGCGGGGAGAAGGGGATGTCTTCCAACCCCACTGTGTGTGTGTGGGGAGAGGCTGCAGTGGGGCAGGCTGGGGAGATGCTGAGGACCTGCTCAAAGCAAAGGGCCTCCCCACAGCATGGCCTTTGTGCAAGAGGGAACCACCACGCCTGGCATAGCGTGTGCCAGAAGATAAGGTGCTCACTGAGGGCAGATGAGGGCAACTGGCACCAACCCTTGCAGGAAATGGTCACCACCACACACCATCTGGGCCCCATATCTGCCTGTGCACATGACCCCTTACCTGCTATCAGAGCCATGCACACAGGCTGGGGGGCAACACACTGGTGCCGTTGCTCACACTGCCCCCAGGGCAGCCCCAACCCCATGCTCCACTTGTGCCTTTGCAGTCACCACAGTGTTGAGGTCTCTTTTCACACCTCTTGGGTGCCCAGACATCAGTCCTGACCCATCACTTCTCTCCCTGTAGCTCTCAGCCCCTCAGCCTGCTTCTGGCCAGCACCAACATTATCCCCCTTCGCCTGGCTCTCCCTTAGGTCTCACAACCTGGGCTCCTTGCAGGAGCTGATTGCTACTCAGGCTGCATCCCTCCTTTGCAAGCCTCAGGCTTCTTAGGAAAGGCTTTATCCCACATTCCCCCCACTCGCTCTGCTTAGTCCTGGCATGCTGGGCAGCACCCATGGGCACCTGCACTGTGCTGGGGCTCCTGCCATGGCCTGGCTTTCACGGAGGCTTGTCTGGAGGCGAAGGCACTGAGCCGTGCTGCAGGTTTCCTGTGTCACCCCACCGGGTCTGGCTGTCCATCTGGGTTTCTCAATCTCCACCTCTTCCCTCTTGGGAGCAGAGCATCCCCGGGTGCCTCTTTGTGGTCCTTGCTGGATGTGTGAGGTCCCAGCATTTGGGGACAGTGTGGGGCTGGATGCTCACAAGCAGATGCAGCAATGCAAAACCTCACTTCACTCTAGGGTCCCCATTTCCCACAGGGACCTGTTTGCTCAGAGCATCCCTGTGGGAATGCCGTGCTTGGGCTGGCCTGGGTAGGGTCAGTGTGACCACGAATGTTCCCATTGCCCAGCTGCCTGCACAGATGCAGTGGCTGGAATCTCAGTGTCTGAATCCAGAGTGCCAGGAGCCAGGCTGCAGCCCCCGGTGTTCTTCCCTTGGCATTCCGCTTGCAGGAGCCCTGGCTGCGTTTCCCTGCACACTAGTGCATCGGGGAATGCGAGGGGGAGATAAGGGGCTGGTGGGGAGCCAGTGGCCGGGGAGACAGCTCGCCTGCCCGCTGGCTATCGCCCGCTGCAGCTGCATCCGCTGCGGTCACATCTGCTCGGCAGGAAGTGCTGCTCGCCAGGCTCTGATGAAAGGGGGATCCTTTGTGCCTGCCTTCCCTCTCTGCCCACTTGTGGGGCTCCCCGGAATCAGGGCCACCTCCCCTGCAGCAGCCCTGGACCCTCATTCCCTCAGCTGAAAGGAGCAGCCCCTTGGTTGTTGCCACCAGGAAGCAGATCCGGGGGCTTTGTGGCTTTCTCACAACTTCCATAAAGAAAAGAGAAAAAAAAAAGCATCTTCCATTAAAAGCAAAAAAACCCAAATCCTGTTTTCCTTGCTGACAGATTCGTTCCTGCTTCATGGCATTCAAAGGGAAACCAGCCCCTACTGCTTATCATCCCCGCTCGCCCTGTGCCACAGGCTCAGAAAAATCACTGGCTTGGCTTAAACACCAGAAGACTTTGGGAAACGACACCATTCCTATGGGTGTTCCTAAGGTTTTGAGGCTGCTGGGGGCCAAGTTTGCCTCTTTTCTTTGCCACAGAGAGTCTGGAAAGTGTTTTAATTGCAAAGCAGATGCGGCCATGTGCTGCCCTGCCTCTGGGAGCTGATGCTTTGAGGTGCACAGAGACGCTGCTGGTACCCCTGTGGCAGCACTGTCAGCTTCATCCTCAGGCAATGGGAATTCACTGTGACATGCTGAGCAAACCTCCCTGAGCAGCCTCAATGAGCGCAGTGTGATGGAGAGCCATGCACCTTGCTGCACTGCAAAGGTCCCTCCAGCTCCTTCTGTCCCTCCCCATGGTGCTTCTTCCCTTTGGAAGGCCAGGATCAGGCATGGTGCTGCCGAGCCTCCATGAGAGTCGTGGACCTGACTCCTAATACTGCCTGGTGCATGTGAGACCTCCATGCAATGCCAAGGGCTGAGGAGATGAGAGCATCTCTCAGACCTACCATTGCATCACGGCTGTCCTCCCTGCCCCTTGCCTCGTGGGCAGCCCTGATAGGGGTAACAGTGGGTTCACATTCCCCTTCTCCCCCACAAACACGGGGTACCTGCCAGCCCTCCCCATCCCACTGCTTGCAGAGGGCTCGTTAGGGATGGGAATTTAATTAGCTTGCATTGCACTTCCAACACCTCGCATCCCTGCAAAAATCGATCGGAGCTAGTGGGAGGTGGTGCAGCACAGCCTGCCTTCGCTCCAGCACATGGCTTTGCCCCAGGGCTGATCTCAGAACTCCCCCCAGGGCTGAGATGCCCCATCATTGGTGTGTGACTGCACAGAGGTCAGCGCTGATCCACGCCAGGCCTTGGGGAGCCACAGCCTTACAGCAGAGAGGTCTGGGATCCGTTACCAGGTCCAGATGCACCGCAGCGGCAGGGGACGTTGCGGCTGTCTCTGGCCACCTGCATCGTTTCCAAGTTCCCAGGCTAAAAGCAGGGCTTGTTATCAAGAGCAAAAAACGTGCCACCTCTGCTGTATTTCATTTCCCTTTCTCCACCTCTTCCCTGCCCACTGTGCATCGAAGATAACAGCTCTCCGTGCCAAAGCCAGAGCATGGGGCAGGCAACGGCCCTGCCAGCCCTATCGCTGCCTCGCCGGCCGCAAGGAAATCAGGAAGTTTGCAGAGATATTTGGCCAACAAAATAAACATTTCTCTTGCCAACAGCCTAACGGGCAGCTCAGCGAGCCTGCAGCAATCTGCATGGCTCCCATCCCTGCAGCCCTGGGGACAACGGCGCCCATACTGCATCCGCATGGCTCCCAGTGGGTGCCCATCACCGGGGATGCACCCGATATTGCTGCAGGAGGCAGATGGGGGGACAAGGACCCCAGAGCAGCTCCTACCTGCATGACATGGTACAATGGGGGCAGCACCCAGAGCGCACCCAAACCCCTGTCTATGCCATGTCCCCTGTCTGCGAGTGGTGGCAGGGCTGAGCAGTGGGGCAGGGGGCTGTGAGCAGAGCACGGCACCGGTGGGGATAGGGTGTGAGAGGGGAAGCGAGGCAGAGGGCCAGTATTGTTCACTCAGGGCAGACAAATGTCGATGACTCAGCCGGCAGCCGCTTTCCTGCCCAGGCATGAGCCCAGTAGGAGCCCCCCCCCAGTGCTAATACAGCCCCTTGGCCAAGGCCAGGCTGCGGGGTGCCCATTGCCTTGTGTCTGGCCATGTTGGTGCCAGGGGGATGCTGCAGCACAGGGCAGCTGGATGCCCTGGCCCCATAGAGCTTCAACATTCCCATGCTGCAAGCGAGCAGCTCCTGAGCAGCATGTGAGCTGCTGGCTCAAGAATGCATGAAAACACCCAGTAAACAGAGGATTGAAACCTTGTAAATAAACTGATTACTCATTATGGAAAGGTTAATTGCAGAGCAGGATGCACATGGGTCCCTGTGGTGGCAAACCCGTGGTGCCATGGGGTCAGCCATGCCCCAGCTCACCACTCCTGCTGGTTGGTCCCCACTGGGGATGCATTGATGGGCACTGGCCATATGCTACCCTTGGGGAGCACGAGCCCACCCAGTGCAAATCCCAGGGTCCAATGTAAGGCTGCATCGGACACTGGGGAGAGTCACCTGCACCATGGCACATGGCATGGACACAGCCACCCACCGCCTTCCCCCCCATCACTGCCTTGGCCTTACCTTGTCCGGTCCTGCCCGCTGCCCTGGAGGGGTGGCTGTCCGGCCTGGGGGGTCCTGTGAGCATGGCAGGGGATGGGTGTCAGCACCCTGACACAGCCTGCTCCACGGTCAGTGCTGGGGCCGTGCCGGGCAGGGGGATGCTGAGCACCGGTGAGGAGCAAGGTCCTGCCCGCTCGGTGCCACGAGGGCCGCTCATGTGCCGGCCGCGGCTGCGGTGACGGCGGAGCCGTGTCCCATGGCAAGGGGAAGGTGAACAGCTGCCGGGCAGTGATAATGCAGAGGGTGGGGGGGGCCGGGCAGCTGCGCCCGTGTCCTTCCCCAACAGGAACCATCTGCGACCAAGCCCAGCTCTGCCTTCCCTATCAGCCATTCCGGTCTGACTTTCCAACAACTTCCCCTTCGCGCCGGCTTCACTTCCTCACTGCGAGGCACCGGCGCGGGTTCAGATCAGCATGGGCAGCGCAGTGCAGCACGGCAAGACAGGAGCACCATGGTTGCATGGTGCACCTTGGCATGGGCAGCGTGGTGCAGCGTGGCATTGTATAAGCAGCATAATGTGGCATGGTGTGGCGTGGCACGGCACGGCACTGCATGGCTATCGAGTTGCAGCATGGCACAGCCAGCACGATGCAGCCCAGCATTGCATGGCTGGCATGATGCAGCACAGGATGGTGCAGGACGGAGTGGGAAGTGCAGTGCGGGATGGTACCACCAACACAGCACGGCACAGGGATAGGTGCAGCACAGTGTGGGGTAGCTCAGCACAAGATGGTACAGCATCATTGCTGCAGTGTATAGCACACCATGGCCACCTCAGTGTAGCCTGGCACAACCACCATGCTGCCACACCAAGGGCTCACCTCCCTGCCTCCCAGTGTCCCCTTTGCCTGCGGACACCCATGGGCATGAGGATGTCCCCTGGCTGCAGCACCAGCGCTGTGCAGGAGCCACACAGGCTCCGGGCACCAGCCTGGCTCCAGCATCACCTCGGCCTGCTCAGCACTTGGGATAACCCCCACATTGGGTACAGAGCCCCCCATTGCAGTCCATCCCTGCACCCCCAGACCAGACCCAGCATCACCAGGGCCTGGGCTCTGCAACAACCACCAGCGAGAGGAAAAACTTGTTAGAAACCCGAAAGGCAGCTCCGGGCTGCAGGTGGGAGGGAGGAAACGTGTCCTAAAAATACAGCAGCGCCGCACGGTCCCCGAAGGTGGCTGAGCAGATGGTGTGTCTCGGTGGCCACCTGCGCTCCCGCAGATGGCTCCTGGGGCTCCCCGCTTTGTGCTCCCAGTGCGGGGCTCTCAGGGGGTGGATGGGAAAGGGGCACTGGGGTGTAAGTGGGGTCCCAGAGCACGGGGGTGCTGTGCTGTGGGGCACAGGCTGCGGGGTAGAGACGGGTGAAGCAGGGTGTCATCAACAGGTTTGCTGCATCGCTGACCTCTGGGTGCACCCTGGGGCCCCAGGGGATGGTGAGCGCGGTCTGGGTGCTGCAGGGAGACAAGGGGAAGCCCCAGTATGGGGCCGATGTGCAGAGGGAAAGGGCAACACAGCTACAAACCACAGCCCCAACCCACTCAGGGCTGTGCTCTGAGGGAGATGTTGCAGCTGCCCACAGCAAGACTCTGCCCCAGACCTGCATCCCACATCCCAGTGATGCTGGGGGATCCCAGCTCCATCCTACCTGCGCTGGGAATGCCTGTGCCCCACCGGTGTGGGCAGAGCAGCCTGGCTGTGCAGACTGAGGACTGGCAGAGCTTTCAGCAGGGTTTCCAGTCGTGTTCCACGTTCTTGCCTCTTCTCCTTTTATTTCTTGTGGGTTGGGTGGCTGCAGGCCCAGGTGGGCTCAGCCCATGGTTTTGTTAAGCCACCTTGGATGGGGGCCAGGGTCACCTGCAATGGGAGATGGAAGGTGTATGGAGATTAAAGGTGGCAGCTGCTCCTGGGGATTGTCCCTGGGCAGCAAGTCAAAACCTGAGGTTTCAGGTCTGGCCAGGAAAATCCCCCCCCAGCTGCAGCCCCTTGTCCCCAGTGTCACCTGAGGCCCCATGTCCCCAATGTCACCTGCAGCTGGAGGGTTTGCTCTGCACACAAAGGGGAGAGCATCTGCCTGGGCAGCTGCAAGAGCCATGCATCAGTGGCACTAGGATGCTGGGGACCAGAGATCCCACCCTTTGGGGTCCTGGGGTCTGGGTTGGCATGGGGGGGGAGCCCCTGGGGTCCTGGGGTCCGGGTCAGCATGAAGGGAACCCTTGGGGTCTGCCGTGGCCTGGTGGGGAACATCTGGTGTCTGTGTTGACATAGAGGGAACCCTTTGGGGGTCCCAGGTCTGGCTCAGCCTGTGGGGAACCCCTGGGGGCACAGGGTCCAGCCCGTGGCGGAGGGAACCCCTGGGGATGTGGGGTCTGCCCCGGCACGGCCGAGCCCCCCCGCCCGTCCCGGTCGGTTTCCCTCTGAGTCAGAGCCGCACGCACGCTGTGGGGCAGGAACTTCCCCGGGCAAAGGAGAAGCGGGACGGGCTCGCACCGCCCCTGCCCTCAGAGGGAGGCAGAAACCCCCGGGGGCAGCTCGGCCCCGCCGTGCCACTCGCTGCCCGCCCTCGCACCGCACCGGCCCCGCGATCGGCTCCGAACTCTTCCCTTGGGAATGCTCCAGCGGGCACCCGCTCGACCCCATGGCCAAGCACCCACTGCCTGCAGCACCCACAGCCTGCGGCACCCCTATGCCTGCAGTACCACTCCGCCTGCAGCACCCACTGCCTGCAGCACCCCTCTGCCTGCAGCACCCCACTGCCTGCAGCACCCCACCACCAGCAGCACCCACTGCCTGCAGCACCCACTTCCTACAGCACCCCCCTGCCTGCAGCACCCCCCTGCCTGCAGCACCCACTGCCTGCAGCACCCCTCTGCCTGCAGCACCCACTGCCTGCAGCACCCCCCCGCCTGCAGCACCCACTGCCTGCAGCACCCATCCGCCTGCAGCACCCACTGCCTGCAGCACCCCCCCGCCTGCAGCACCCACTCCCTTCAGCTCCCCACCGCCTTCCCCTTTCCATCGGAGAGCGATGCAGCGCGGGGAAACCCGAGGTGAAAGGAAGTGGCAGCAATAACCCGTGAGCAAAACAGCACCGGCAGCTGCCGAGCCAAGACCAGACCATTGCCTCCCAAAGCGGGGCTGCCTTTTGGGCTGCGGGGAGGGGGGACACGGCCCTGGGTGCTGCAAGTGTGAGGCTGGGATTGGGCTTTTCTATGGGGATGCCCAAGTCTGGCAGGGAATGTGGATGCGGGAGCAAAGGCAGGGGATGGGGATGGGAAGGAGAGCGGTGGCCAGGCTGTGGGGGGACGGGAACCGCCGAGAGTTCGTGAAACACAAAGGCAAATTCTGTAAGGGAAAAAAAAAAAGAGAAATCAAAGGGATGTGGAGAGGGAGATAACGGGGAAGACAGAGCAGGGAGACGGAGGGAAAGGAGAGGACGTGGGCAGAGGGAGGCAGGAGCGCGGGCCGGGAGCCGGGGGAGCTGTCTGGCGCGGTCCCTATCGGCTCTCTCCATCGCGGTAGCCTAACCTCAAGTAGTTTTTCACTGAGATTGGAGTGATCAGGTAGGGCTACCCTCGCAGGCAGCTGCAGGGCTGTGAATAAGCACCTGCTTATCTCTGCCCAACGGCTGTGCGAGGCTGCAGATTGAGGGGAAGACGGGGAGCTGCTTGCCGGCTGCGATTTCCATATCAGCGCCCTGCAGCCGCCTGCACCAAATAAACACAACAGCCCCATGGACAAAAGGTTAATTATCAATTTTCAGAAAGGCAGAGAGAGGGAAGGGGAGAGAGCAGCAGAACGGCCATTGCCAGCCGTGGGATGCACAGCCCTCTCTGAACGGGTGCTGGGCTCTGTGCCACGGGTGCAGTGCTCCTGAGCATCCCTGGGGATGTGCCGGCACCTCGGGGGGGGCAAGGGACGGGAAATGGGGACGGGTTGAGGATGGGGATGGGATGGGTATCAGGATGGAGATGGGGATGGGAACAGGAAGGGTATGGAGTGGAGATGGGCATAGGGATGGGGATTATGATGGGGATGGAGATGGACATAGGGATGGGCATTAGGATGGGAATGGAGATGGATATAGGGATGGGCATTAGGATGGGAATGGAGACGGGGATAGGGATGAGGATGGGGATGTGGATGGAGATGCTGACAGCAATGGGGATGGAGATGGGGATGGGGACGGCAATGGGGATGGGGATGGAAATGGAGGTGGAGATGGGGATAGGGATGGGGATGGAGGTGGAGATGGGGATAGGGATGAGGATGGGGATGCAGATGGAGGTCCTGACAGCAATGGGGACGGAGATGGGGATGGGGATGGACATGGGGACAGGATGGGGATGGGTCTGTGCATGCACAGTAACAGTGGGATTAGGGGTAAATGTAGGCAGAAAGGACCTTTCATAGTCCCCCAGCTGAGCCCCGTCTGGGCAAAGGAGGGGATGGAAGGAGCCACATCCTCCTCCTCATGGGCATGCAAGTCCCTGCCAGCTCTGCTTCCCGCAGCCACGTTTCTGCATTCAGCAGCTTCCTCCTCTTATCAGAACACTTACAGACTCCCAGCTCTGCCAGGCCACAGGGCTCATGGAGAGATGGGGAGGGAAGAGGTGCCCTGATCACCCCAGCCCTGTGGGAAGGGAGAGGTGGGCAGTGGCATCCCCCTGCTTGTAGGTTAGATGGGGTGAAGCCATTGGGAATCCTCATGGGCTTGTAATCCTGGTGCTTGGGGTCAGGGCTTGCCCCTCACTTCTGCCACTCAGAAGCAAGCTGTTAAATGGGGCAGGAGTCAGTGCCAAGGGGCTTGGGAAACTCCAATCCTACTGCAGCTATCCCTGAGCCGGGATGGTTTTCCCATCCAGCAGTGTGGTCCTACACTGAGTACACCCCATTCAAGAAGCACAGCAGTGCTCCCAGCGCACATGGAGAGACATGGAGCCCCAAAGTGCTGTACAGGGCAGCAGTCAACCTGCTGCCAGGAAGCCTTGAGCCCACATGGTGCCAGATTTAGCCACTGATATCCTAAAAATAGCTGGGAGCAAGGAGGCTGGTGAGCTGCGTCTGCTGCCACTGGAGTAGACAGGGCTTGGGTTCGTGGGACTTGGGATGCACAGGACTGGGGTGCACAAAGCTGGCCCCAGCATAGCTCAGCTGCAGGACTGTTTGGAGCCACCAACATGGAAGAATGCAGCCATCCCTGTACCAGCCCATTGTCAGGGATATTGGGATGGAGACGAGATGCTCTTGGGGTTGGAACAGTCCTAATCCACCAGTGAACTAGATGTGTGGCAATAACTAAAAATATTGGGGGTTGATGATATTTAGCCCTTAGGCAGGGCTTTTGTGCACTTAAGGCTTCGCAGCTCTGGCTTGATGGATGCTTGGAGGACCCTGGAAGGCAGAGAAGCTGTGGGCAGTGCTGGGGCTTGGAGAACCACAGTGCCTGTGAGGGATTGCTGTGGTCTCTGGTGTACCCCATACCCCAAGAGGGATCTGGCCTCCAGCTGGAAAAACACACTAAAAATATCAGGCTAAGTATATGGGGAGTGCAGGCGGGGTGTGAGCATCCCAGGCAGGAGCAGCCAGCCCTCCCCAGCTCCATCCCAGCCTCCCCCCCCCAGCCAACCCCAGCCCAAAACACTAACCCTGGTCCCATCTGGTGTCCAACTGATGAGCACAGATGTGTTTGGGATTTCCGAGCCGGCTGGCAGCCGTTCAGACCTGTCTCAAGCTGCACCTGCTCCAGGATATTTTCCCTTCTGGATTTAATCCCATCACCCCCCCCCCCACACACACACACAGCAGCCCCAGGCACCCCCTGAGGGTGGACGGGCAGCAGGAGACCCCCCCCCCAGGTGACCACCCTCCTTCCTTGTTCCCATCCCTGCCATAAATATGGATGTGGAAGCAGGAGAGGGGAGAATTAAACACATAAAGGGGGTGGCTGGCATGGGGGAGAAGGGCTGTGAGGAGCCCAAATCTCAGCTTCCCACAAGGAAATGCCTGGGTACGTCTCAAAGAGCATCCTCAGCCACCACCACCACATAGACCCAAGCCTTCCATTGCATGTAACGACCCCAAACAATGCCTTAGAACCTCACCAGTGCTCTACCCAGCCCCTCAGCTCCCCCCCATTTCCCCAAATTAATGTGCCATTATGATATTTTAACAAGGCTCTCCCAGATCAGATGTTGACCCTGCAATGATCGCACAGTCCGCGGAGGGAATAAACAGCAAATCCCCTTTTAAATGAAGGCCTCGCAGAGGGATTAGGAGCAAAGAGGTGGCCTCTCCCCCCCATCCGGGGGCTGCCTGTGCAGATATGCAGGGCAGGAGGAGGCCTCGCCTGTCCGTCTGGCCCGTCTGAAGTGGTCCTGTGCGATAGGGAGTGATTAGGATTAGACACATCCAGGATGAGAGTTTTTTCACCAGATAGAGATGATAATGGGACCCATGGGGAGGATTATGGTCCCTGTCTCTCCAAGAGAGCTGCCATCTGCGTATCCATCTCTTGATGTGTCTGTTCCCCTGACGCGACCAGCCAGATTCTTCCTCATCCATATCTGGTCCTGAGATGGCAGCTCTGACCTGTGTGGGGCTGGACCTCATCCTCCATTCCCATGAGGGCCATGTAGGAGCAATGGTTTGTGGCCATCTGGGATGGGAAATGTGCTGTCCTGCATAGGAGCACAGCACCCAGCATATCTGCATGTTCCAGGGGTGCTTAGTCATCCCCCTGGATCCCTGGAGCACCCTGCACCCCCAAGGAATCCATCATTCCTGCATCCCTAGGGTGCTCAAGCATCCCTCTATATCTCCAGGGCATGCAGCATCCTCCTGCATATCCCTGTGGCATCCAACATCCCTGGGGTGCTCAAGCATCTCACGGACCACCCGGCATCCCTGCATCCCCCTGGGGCACTCAGCACCACCCTGCAGCTCAGGGAAAGTAGCTGGAAATAGCTCCTCAGGTTATTTCTAGCACTGAGCTGTGGCTATTGCCTCCACTGAGGATGAGGGAAAGGTTCCCAGCTCCGGCCCTAAGAGCATCCCAGGGTCCTGAGGTCTGCAAATCAAAGCTGGTGGCGTTACTGGGGGACTGGGGGAATGACATCTCACAGCCTCAGGGTTGCAAAGGGTGACATGTGGGAAAGCCAGGCCGGGAGCTGTGAAGAAGACAGGGTGAAAACATAGCCAGTGTTTTCTTGGGTCAATGGAAAGAGAAAAGAGGTCTGCAAAAGTTGTGGTTTGTGTGTATGTAAGCACTAAGCCACGGAGTCACTATTTTCCTTTCTAAAGTGAACATGTCTCTCTTGTTTCTGCTTGGAGGCATGAGGACAGGCTGTTCTGTGCAGTCAGGCGAGAGCAGCGCCAGGGGCTGTGCCTGGGAACACCATTCCTATGGCCATGGCAGTGCCACAGCATCCTCCCTTGGACACTGGGGCAAGCTCAGGGTGCTCATCCAACGCTGCCACCCTCCTTAGTGTGACATGGGGGTCACCTCCTGGTCCTGGTGGGGGGTCCTGGTGGCGGGGACAGGGTGACATACCCCTGCGACAGCGCGGCGCGACGCTCGCCAGCCCCCTGGCCTTTCCCATCCATCCCAGCTGCACGGGATGGGGAGAGGGGTGGTGAGAACTGGCCCGTTCCCATCGCTCGGCACCGCTGCTCCCCGCCAGCAGCATATTTCCCTGCTGAAGTCAGAGCAGCCCGGCAAAACACCCGGCTCCTGCCAAGCACCATTCCACAAACATTTCCTATTTGGGATGTACGAGCCCACCGCGCGCTGCATCCTCGGCTGTGATGCTGTCCCTGGGGTGGCACAGGCTGAGAGCACGCACATGTGCCTGGTTGGTGGTGTGGGTGAATCCACACGCGTGTGCATGGCCGGAGAAGCCCCCCATTGAAGGTGTTTCGGTGCCCCTTGTAATTGCAGAGAGAAAGAGCGGCATTTTGAAGTTCGGAGAAAACCTTAATTGAAGCCTTGGCTGCGTTAATTATATCAAAGGCAGAGTGAGCGATGGGCTTTTTATTAGTTAATGAGGATTTTCATTTTCCAGTGCAGGAGCCCTTTGATGTTCCCAGGACTAATGGCTGTTCAATTCAACTTGTTTGCTTTGCTGGTGATGGAGGGCGATGGGGAGCAGGAGCCGCTCCAGCCGCAGTGCCCATGGTGGTCAGCAAATGATGCCCATGGAGTCACTGACCACCAGGGCGAGACAGCAGGGATGCACAGAGCAGGACCCAAAGCTTGTCCTGCTCCCGACATGGGTTTTTACGGACTATCTTTAAAACCTGTGGCAGGCTGCAACCCTCCTCCTGCAATTAGCATTTATTACAATTATTCCGCATTCATTACCGGCGGAGCCGAGCTCCAGCGCCTTGCCCCCATCTGAAAGCATTTGCAAATCTCTTTGCATCGCTTTTTCCCACTCTTGGAGGGGAAAGGGCTGCACAAACAGTTTGCTGTGAATATTCAGAGCCTGGGATCGGAGAGGCGATGCCATCCGTGCCGGTCCCGCGCCCCAGCCACGTGGCTGCGCGGCTGCTCCCCAGCTGGATGATTTGTAGCACTAATCAAGACAGAGCATACTTTGAATTTCAAATGCTGGCAGGGAAGAGCCGGGCTGGAATCTGGGCTTTGGGGAATATTCAGGAAGAAAATGGGTTTGTACTCAGCTCCCATCACAGACCGAGCATCCCGCGTTGGGTACCAGCGTGGGGCCCCTCTACCCCGTGGTACTCAAGTGGGGTCACCCCATGTGGCACAGCCCCAGGAAACACAGCCCCTATAGAAGCATTCTTAGGGTGCCGATGTGCCTGGTGCTGCCCCACAGCATGGCTGGGGCTGTGCCAATGGGACGGGGGGGTTGGTTGTGGACTGCTTTGGACACCGATGGAAGCAGGGATGGGACCCTCTGCAGCAGCAGTGAGAGATGCTCATAGAGCTGTGGGGCAGCAGGTGCTGGGGGGGAAACCCCACAGCTCAGCTGGACCTTGGGGTTCCCCCAGCCCCCCCCAAATGGCAGCTCATCCTTCCTGGGGGGCCACGCTGAGTGTGGCCACCATGGGGAGGCTGGGGGGGATGGACACTTCGCTGGTAATTACCCCTTGTCCTTCCCCATCACGCTGCATGGGGGGAGCCGAGGGGGGACAGCTTAAGCTATCAATGGTCCTGCCTTGATGGGAATAAAATATGCACTGAAAGACATGAAAATGGAGTAAATAAAAGAGATAAAAATGGAACGATCAAGCCAGCAACTTCTCCTCTGATTAAAAAGAGGGAGCGGGGGGAGAGGGGATGCGCTGAGCCCTTGAAGAGGCAGCTGCTGCCGCAGCCGCAGCCCTGATAAAGGGGCTGAGGCAGCCTGTTTGGGAGAGATAAAGTGAAGTCCCAGCGTTTACTGTCCTCAATCCAAGCCTTACCATCAATATTAATACAGCCTGACAAACTGGCGTTTAAGATAGAATAAATATAGACTGGTTCTGCTATTACCTAGACCTTATTAATCTGCTTGGAGGCATTTAAATGCCGTTAAAAATATGGAGTTTACTCGCCGGCACTTCAATAGCTTTACAATCCATCAGCGTTTTGTTTTCCACCCTCCGCCTCTCCTTACCAAGGAGCTGGCTGCAGGTACCCACTGTGCTGCTCCGGGCAGGGATCGGGAGCCAAGGGGAGAAGCAAGGAGGGAGCTTTGCTGCAGGATGATGCTGATGGCCGGGAGGAGATTGGGCAGGGGCATAAGGGCATGGAGGCACAAATCCCTCTGAGCTGGGGACTGGAGCATCCTGAGAGCCAGGATGATGGAAAATTCGGCTGCGTGCTCCTGACTAGGACAAACCCAGGGCTCCCACACCCAGAGTGATGCTGGTTTCCCACACAGAATCACAGCATCAACCAGGTTGGAAAAGATCTGTAAGATCAAGTCCAATCACACGCATCAGCCAAAGCCCCAAAACAGGGGAGCAGCCCTCCCCAAAGCCTTCATTAGGTGGTGCCTCATCAGTGATGTCTTGAGCAGTGCTTTGGCAGCTGAACCGCATCCTGCCTCCTCTGCTCCTGGTCCCATGGCACGGGTGCTGGCTGCCATAGCACCCATGTACTCCTCCCCTCCCAGCTCCATGAGAGAGGCACTGCCTGGTAACACCACAGCATCTTCAGGCAAGACATCTGGAGTGCTCGGGGGGTCCCTGGCATGCTCTCTATGTCACCTTGTTGCCTCAGTACCATAGGGTGGTAGGGGCAGCCCAGCACTGTGAGGATCTGTGAGTGCCAGATGCATGGCACAGTATACTCTGGTATGGAGCAGGACCCCTGGGTGCCACGTGCATGGCAGGGGCACCTTGGTATTGGGCAGGATCCATGGGCACCAGGCACACGGCTGAGTCATTATTGTATGGGGCAGGACACATGGGTTACAGACTCATGGCATGGTCATCACGATACGGGACAGAACCTGTGGGTGCCGGGCTCACGGCATAGTGTACTCTGGTATGGGGCAGGACCCATTGTGGACACCATGGCATTGGGATAGATCCATGGGTGCAAGATGCATGTCAAGGCACACCCTGCTATAGATCCAAGGGTGCCATGCACATGTGAGGGGCAGCATGGTGTGGTGCAGGACCCATGGGTGCCATGTGCATGACAACATCACCATGGTATGGGGCAGCATCCATGGGTGTCAGGCACATAGCAGAGTCATCCCGGTATGGGACAAGAGCCATGGGTGCCCTGTGCATGCTATGAACAGCCTGGCATGGGGCAGGATGCATGGGTGCCATGCACTTGGCACAGTTATCATTGTTTGGGGCAGCATCCCTGGGTGCCAGGCACTTGTCAGCATCACCACGGTATGGTGCAGGACCCATGGATGCCATACACATGACAGCATCATCATGACACGGGGCAGGACCCATGGGTGCCAGGCACATATCAGGGGCACGCTGGCACAGGGCTGGTGCGAGTGGCAGGCCATGTGGGGCGGGCAGCGTGGGGACCGGAGCTCATTACACGTGTATTATTCATCGGCAGCTTCTGTCGCCTGCCATCTGTTCCCGGCGGCGCGGCGGGCGGGCGGCAGCAGCACAACGGGGCTCACGCAGCCCCGCTCCTGCCGCCACACCTGGGCTGCCACCGCGCTGCGGCCGGACAGGGTGCTCGGTGTCCCCGCTGCACCCTAGGGTGATGCTCCGTAGGGTGGCGGGTGCCTCGGGCCGTGCCATAGCCCCCCCCCCCCCCCCCCCCCCCCCCCCCGGGGCAGCAGGGAGGTGAGAAGAGAGTTTGCACCCCTTTGGTTGTGCCATAGGTGCCATGGCCCGTGGTGCGCAGCTCTGGGCAGGACTGGGGCTCTTCCCACCAGCTCACAGATGCTGCGTGGTGGTGGTGGGCCGCTCACCCATGCCTGGAGGCTTTTCCTCCTTGGAATGCAGCAGCCGAGCTCACCTTACACCCCAAGAAGCACCTTCATCCCCCCAGCTTTTAATTAAAACACTTGATGAACTATCTGATGAGAGCACAGCATCCCAATGGGGTCTCCAGTGAGCTGCCTGTGCAGAGGTGAGGCCCCGGCACGGGGGACACGCGTTGTGCTCCCATCCCCTCTCCAGTGCTTTACCTGTTTCTGCCCCTTGACTGCATCCTGCAGCTCACACAGGAGGAATGGAGCACTCATCCGGCCAGAAGCTTGCTGCTCTAAATTGATAATTGCCAGGTTTTAATTACTCGGCAGCCAAATGACCTTTTGCATCTGCCATTGAGGCCATGAAACATCTCCCTGAGTGGGAGCAAACACACAGCAGAGGACAGGAGGGGGCTGCCACGCTTCCAGCTTCATCAGAACCCATAGGTGATAAAGACAAGCCCAGGGGATGGTGCACTGGAAGCTGAGCATGGGGACCCCCAGGCCTCACACATTCCCAGCACTTCTCTCCAGTTGCAGGCAGGATACTGAGGAGCAAAGAGCTGTGCTCAGAGCCTGTTGTGCAGTGCAGGGGTGTGCAGCTGGAGATACCAGGATGAAAACAGGACCAGGGTCTCCACAGGCAGGGGCCTTTCACCATCCCCAAAGTGGGATGGGTACCTCTAGCCATGGACTGGCCTTGGGGGAGAGATGGTACCCTGAGAGCTGGCATGGTGCAGCATCCCTGGGGCAGAGGTGGTACCCTGAGCCCTGGCATGGTGCAGCATCCCTGGAGCAGAGGTGGTACCCTGGGTCCTGGCATGGTGCAGCATCCCTGTAGCAGCAGAGGTAGTACCCTGAGTCCTGGCATGGTGCAGCATCCCTGGGGCAGAGGTGGTACCCTGAGTCCTGGCACGGTGCAGCATCCCTGGAGCAGAGGTGGTACCCTGAGTCCTGGCATGGTGCAGCATCCCTGGAGCAGAGGTGGTACCCTGAGAGCTGGCATGGTGCAGCATCCCTGGGGCAGAGGTGGTACCCTGAGTCCTGGAATGGTGCAGCATCCCTGGGGCAGAGCCATCCCTCTGGACTCCAGCCCAGACTGCAGTGGGTTGCCTTGCACATGTAGGGTCCCTGCTGCCTTTTTGCTCACCTGGAGCAGCCTCCTCCTTTCCCATTTCCCCTTTCTCCTGGAAACAAAACCAGCCTTTATTGTGGCAAGTCCTCTGTTGGGGCCTGCAGCTCCCCTGGAAGCACCCCATGAAGCAGGCACGGCCCTTGCCTACCCCACACTGCCTGCACCTCTCTCCACGTGCTGTCAGCCCTCGCCTCTCGCTCCTGTGGAAAGGAGCCCTTCTCCTGGCGATAATTACTGCAAAGTTCAGTGTCGAGAGACGGGGGGAGGGCTGTATTAAAATGCATGTGCACAGCTTGGGCCTCGCAGCAGATGTTGGCATAATTAGAGAGGAAAAAATTATGAAATTAATTTGTGGTTCAATGTAAATTTTGGCGTTGGGGGGAAAGCGCGGTCCCCCTCGCCCCCCGCGCGCTGCCGCCGGCACACGCTTCCTCACCGGCTGCCATTGGGACCCTGCTGTGGAGGGTCTGGGGGAGCACTGAGCCCGGTGAG
The DNA here is from genome assembly GCF_028554395.1 of Pezoporus wallicus. Lineage (NCBI taxonomy): Eukaryota > Metazoa > Chordata > Aves > Psittaciformes > Psittacidae > Pezoporus > Pezoporus wallicus. Next base: position 160,272 of record NW_026636904.1, read on the forward strand.
GGCGACAAGGTGATGGGTGATACCCACCCTTAGAGGTGCTGGTGGTTAGCGGTGCTGCCTCCTGACTCCATCGCGTTGGGGCATAGAGATGTGGGCCAACAGCCCAGGGAGGTGGGACCCCAGAACAGGGAGATGGGACACCATTCCAGGTGGTGGAAAACAAGCCAAGGAAGATGAGCACCAGCCCAGAGAGATGGAAAACCAGCCCAGGGAGGTGGATCACCAGTTCCTGTAAATGAGGATGCTAAAAGAGGAGATTTGGGGAGAAAAGTCAAAAAGTGAAGTCCAGCAATGGACATGGGTTGGTATTTCTGTTGTATTCCCACAAATACACATGTGCTGATGTGCTGACACTGGTAAGCTCCGTGTTCCAACCAGCCTGGGGGGCCCTTCCCCTTAAGGGGGACAGAGTTCATCCATGCAAGGACTACCCTTGTACATGTGTTGGTGGCATTCCCAGGCTGCACTAGAGCAACACATCAGGAGCAGCCAGACAAAGCTTTGCTTTCCCCCCTTGGCTTTTCCCACCTCCTGTTCTTTGGGAGCTGGAGAGGAATTAATATCTGCCAGCTCCCCCCTTCCAGCCCCAGCCCCTGGGGAGGGGGCACAGGCTCAGGTTAATGTTCCCATTGATCGGCAGCATCCTCCGGTTATGGTTGCTCTGTGCCGCGATGCACCGTGGCCTATTTTGCCATTGCCAGCGTGTGATGGATGGCCTGTGTCTGGGTGAGCATGATCCCACCACCACCACAGGGAAATCAGGGTCAGCCCTGGGGTCTGTGCTCAGCTGGGGCAATGTGGGGAGATGGGGGCTTTGTGCTGGACCTTGCATCCCATCACTGGTTGTTTGCATCGGGGGGGATCCCTGAATTAGTGCTTTGGATGGAGCTGCAGGAGGCTGCTCCTCCAGGTGCAGATGAATTCAGGGGAGCTGCTGCCCAACCGAGAACCCCCAAAAGCTGAATGTGTCCCCAAAGCATGGCCCCAAATGCTGGAGCAGAGAGCAAGAGCAAGCCACAGCCCCAAGCATGAGCACTTGCACCCTCCTGCCCTCTCCAGCTCCATGGTGCTGGCTCTCCTGTGCAGCTGAAACCACTGTGGCCCTAGAGAGGGATGCAGGCAGTCTCTGTGGATGCTAGACCCTGACTGTGGCCACCATATCCCTTCCTATTCCTCATCTGCTTCGCTAGGGTTGGCCCTGCGTCCTGGGAATCATTCCCATGTCCCGGTTAATCAGTGTAATGAGTGGAGATGCATCACTGCAACTTAACCAAGCTACACTGCTGGTGTTGGCAGGCTGGGCACAGTGGGGATGAACAAAGGGGGGCTCTCCATGGCCCCCATACTGGGAGTACTGGGATCCTTTGGGCATCACTGGTGGGGAACGAGGGATGAGGAGAGCGCAGCAGCGACCCCCTGCATCCCCTCGTCCTTCTCCCCAGCACTGAGCAGAGCGGGCTCAACAACCAGGCACCGACACCACGGGCACAGGCTCATCCCGTCGCCCGTGTGCTCCTAGTGCGGCTCCATCTGGCTCCATCTGCTTCCACCCGGTCTCGGCTGGACCAAATGTGGGTCGAGGCGAGCGTGGGTGACACACCGTGGTGCGGCCGGAGAGCAGCTGATCCCCCCGGGCTGCGCCGGGATTAACAAGCTGCCGCCGAGCTGGCGCGGGGATCGTCTCCTGCGAAAGGTTCCCTTGCAGGGGATTACGGATAATGCATCTGGAGCCGCACTCGCTCATCCAGGTCTGTGATTTATCTCAAAATCAAATTCTGGTAATCTCCCCTGCCATCTGGCCTCCGCGGACACGGGGATATAGAGATCCATCCCCGCCGAGCATCGTCCCTGACCCACCATGGGGAGGGCAGAGTGGGCTGTGGGGCTCCCTGAGGGCAGAAGGTACCCCAAGGAGCCTTTTTGGGTGCATATGTGCCAGGATGCGAGCAGGACGCAGAGAGCTCAGCCCCTTGCAGGGATGCTCCGTGTCCCTGTGTCCCCACGCATCCATAGGTGCCAGGATGCAGGCAGGACCAGCGAGCTCAGCCCCTTAAGGAACACAGGCAGTAGGGAGGTGATGGGGAGGAGGAAGTGACCCCTGCGCTGCCCAGGGGACATGCCGGAGGCAGGGATGCCCCAGCCCCAGCGGGGAAGGCAGAAGGAGGCACGATGCATCCTTTCCCTTGGCAGGGAGGCTGGAGGGTGGCCCGGGGGGGCCGGGTCCCCCTGCGCTCCCCTCCCCGCCCTTCATTCCCAGCTCATTAAGGCTCTCCCATTATTCTGACATTTGTGCGCGTCACGTACCGGGAAGAAGTAATTTACTTAGAAGAAATTAAAAGTTCATTTTAATTGAGCGCACACTGCAGTATGCAAATGCGGGGCGCATTATGTACACTGATGCAGAGACAAAGGCTGTAATCAACTGTTAACCCTCTGCAAGCCAGCCCCACGCCTCGAGGCAGCACTCGCACAGCTCCGGCCATGCCAGAGACCCCATCCCCACATGTGGGGTGTCCCCCAGCCGTATGGCTCCATGACCTGGTGGCATGTGTAGGTGCAGGATAAACCCCTTGTGCATCTCTGTATGCCAGCTCGGATGCAGGAGCCAGAACGGGATGCCAGCGATGGATGCTGTTCCCCAAATCGCTGTGATGGCTCCAAGCCAGTGAGACAGGGTGCATGGTTGGGGCAGGGACTCTCTAAGGATGACTAAGCCTTTTTGGGGAGCCCAGATGAGATGCGGATGGAGATTCAAAGCCCAAGTGAGTTGGGGATGTATGTCCAAAGGCCAAAATATGGCTTGTGGCTTTGGATTTGAGGGTGGTTGCAGATGTGATGAGCCCACAATATTTGCAGCATCCTGTTGCCCAGGAGTTCCTCAGTTGCTTTTTATTTTTCTTTTAGGCTTTTCTCCCTTTTATTTTTACTTTTTTTTTTTTTACTACCTGTCAGACCTGAGATTTTTTAATAGCAGTGCAAATAGAACTGGTTCACAGATGTGAGATGACAGCCCGCTGCAGGAGACAGACAAATTACCTCCATCCTCGCCTCAAGATGCCCACAGACTCCCAAACAAAGAGAGATGGTGGGAAGGGTTCGATGTGTAGAGAGTTGTCAGTGCTCAGCAGGCTGCCCACATTACTCCATGGGTGCTTTGGGGGTGTGCATCGTGTCTGTGGGCATCCCATCCACACCAATGCCATTGCAAAAGGCCTGTTGGGGGTGGCATATGTGAACATCCAACATTGTATTATGGGTGGGTGATGCTAAAAAGCAAGGGGGGGGGGGGGGGAACACGGACACAGAGCTGTTCCCTTGGAGGTGGCACACTGAGGGGGTCCAGATGCTCTTGGCATGGACCCAGCCACCCATTTGCAGGAGGGGTGATGCTGTCGGGCATCCCTGCCCCTGGCACCCTTTGCCAAGGGTGTGAGGGACAGACCCAGGGTGGACCCTGACACCTTGGGGTATGGGTGATGATGGCACTTTTGACCCCAGAGCCGCATGGGAGGGCTGCACCTTGGACCTGGTACCTCCGCCTTGGCCACCCTTTGCCTACCTGGTGCTCCCAGCAGGAAAGGCAACCAGGGTGGTCTCGTTGGAGGGAGGATTTAATTGCTGCCGTTGTAACCTTTGCATCCCATCCCATGTGCCGGCTGAGCGCCCGGCTCCACAGCTCCAGATGGCACCCGGGAAAGAGTTAAGTCCGCTGTGATCAACAGCAAGAAGCAAGTGGTAAACAGTTTTTCTCTCCCTCTACTAAATTAATATGCAAATTCCCCCTCCCCAACTCTCTCCTCTCCCCCCCCCCCCTTGCTTCGAAATTAGCGAGGTAGAATGCTTGGGCTAATTATGCATTCAAACGAGCAGGCTTCGTTAATGTGGCACTAAGAGGAGCCTGAAAATGATTGTGAGACGATGAAATTGAAATTGGAGCACGGCACTTCTAATGCATCTGGAGTCACTCTTGCATGCCCCAGCAGATGTAACCTGGCAGTGACCGGCAGCACCGATCACCCTGTCTGTGCCCGGGCACCCACAGCACCCACAGCACCTTCCTCCTGCTTCTTGCCTCCTGCTCTGAAACCAACTGGTTATAAGGTTTCCCAGCCACATTCCCAACCCAAGGATGGAGCTGAGTACTGTGTACCCAGAGCTCCCAGCCTGGGGACTTCGGTGGGCTCATGCAGGTCCTGGCTGGAGATGCCACTGTAATCCTCCATCCTCCCTTGGTCTGTAGCATTCTCCTCCCCAGGTTGGATCCTGGCCCCTGAGGCAGCCATCCAGGCCTCAGTGTGTTTGGTAAAGCTCCATGTGTACTGGTGTTTGAATGGATAAACCTCCTCCTTTGCCTGGACATGCTCTTGGCAGTGTTGAAACCCAGTGGCTACAGAGGCGTTGTAGTGGGGTTCCCATCCTTGTCACCACATCCCAGCAGGTCGGCAGGTTGGGTGCATGGCAGTTGTTGGTGCATCGAGCAAGTACCAGACTGGTGGCACATCCACATCTACCGCGTTGCACAGCCCAAATCATGAACTCCCATCCTAGGACTGTCCCATGACAGGGCCGGTAGGCACAGCAGCACCAGGGACCAGGTAGGGGTGTCTCCATTCAGCATCCTTCTCCCATGGGGCTGGGGATCTGCAGAGGCAAAAGCAGGACACAAGTCTGAGGGTGACAAGACAAGTCAGGGAGATGTTTTGTGCTGGGGATAAGCAGCTGTGGGCTGCAACAAACACGTGGGATGATGAGGGATTTATGGGTATCACCAGCTCAGGATGCCACCATCCTCAATCTCCCCTGGGCTAACTGCTCACTGCTGTCTGCACAGGCTTGGGTTCAGCCACACTAAGCCCAGTTTCTCATGAGACCAAGCAGCAGCCTTGACCCAGCAGCTGCAGTGGGACCAGACCCCCCCCAGCAGGCAGCAGAGACGGATCTTGGTGTTAAATATTCATCAGAGGTGTGGATTTTACTGGAATCATGCATTAAGCACACTTTGCAGCGTGGTCCCAGTAGCTGTGGCATGCTATGGTGGGCGGAAGGTGGTGAGGAAGGAAGACGGATGCTCTGGAGGAGGCTGCAGAGCCATAAGCCAGCTGCACTGTTAGTAATCAGTGAGGATCTACAGACTTCAGGCACTCAACAACTAGGAATAAATAGAAGAAATAACTAGACAAGGAGATGAATAGTCCCCCACAAAGGAGGGGAAGGAAGCAGGGATGCAGACCCTGGATGAGATGGTCCCTTGGAGTGGGGTGGGTGTGCTATGGTACAGTTTGGTCCAGAAGGATGCTGAGCACCCTGGAGGGATGTTGAGCATCCCAAAGGGATGCTGGGCACCCTGTAGTGATGTCAAGCACCCCAGAGGGATGCTGAGCGCTCCCGAGGTCACACCTTCACAGAGGAGGCCATTAGGCTCAGAGCAAGCAGCCTTCCCCATGGTGTGCATGGGCAAGGGCTGGGTGAGAGCAGCCCATGGGCTCTGCTCCACAGCGTGCCCCAGGGCTGGGGCTGGCTTGTAGAGGGGGTTGTTTTCCCCCTCTCTCTGGTAATTTTTCCCTCTGACTATGATGCATAGCGGTGCTAATTCGGCACGTTGCCATTAATTCCAGCACAGCTGCTGCTCTCTCCCTCAAGGCATTTCGCTAATACTCAGCTTCAGAGCCTCTCAGCAAATTAACATCATTTGTTCTGCAGAACATGTTTTATTTCTACACTACATGCATAGCTTATTACTTCACCAGAAATTTGGGGTGTGCAGGAGGCAGTGCCAGCAGGCATGGCCCTCCAGAGCAAGCCCTGCTCCCCACCTTGCCATGCTTGTCCCCAGGCAGGAGCAGGGACATCGTGGCACAATCCCCCATGTGCCCCCTTGCACTGCCATGGCTGACCTGAGCTGGAGCTGCAGGTATTTCCTCCCAGTACCAGGATGCTCCAGTGCTGTCAGTGCAGCCCAGGCTGGTGATGTGATGTGGGATGGTGGCAATGTGCTGGATCAGTCGCTGGCTGGCATCTCCCGAATCCCCTTGGCTTGACACAACACCCTGGTGCAGAGGGATGTTCCCATGTTTATGGACAGTGGTGACAAGAGGTCCAAGGGGGGCAGCACTGCAGCATCAGGCACTCAGCACCTAGAGCAGGGAGCCCCAGAGGTGGCTGTGGCAGAGATGTGTTCCCCCATTCCCAGCCAGCACAGCAAACCTGTAGCCCAGCATCCTCCTTCCGCCCCCATGGCCACCCTGTGCCCACCCTTCCCTCCTTGGGTTATCAATCAGATCCTGGAGCTGTGGTGTCACAAGCTGTGCAGGGTGTCCTGAGCTGGGCAGGGTGTCCTGCCCACCACCAGACAAACCACACCACCCGCTGGTGATAATTTCAGGTCTTCCGCTTTGATTAAGGTTATTTAAGCTTTTTACCGAAACATAAAACCTGATTGTTTGCATAAACAACCTAATTGGATTATAGTGCACAGCATCGCTAATGCTGTGGGCTGGCTGGGTGCCGGCAGCAGCGCCAGGGCCGCACTGGCAAAGAGGGCCTCCACCTCTGCCCTTCCTGGTGTGGTTTTGGCAAGGGGGGGGTGAGACACCTCAGTGCCCCATGTTGGGGTGTGCGTCCACTCACCACCCCTCTCAGCCATCCACGGACCCTGCCTTGGGGTGGGTGATGGCCTTGAGGGCACACCAGCATCCCCAGCCCATGGCTCTGCGTGTGCCCTTGGCAATGTAAGGAGAGAGGGGATGAAGCCCCTGCTCCGGCACTGCCTGCGGGAGGAGGAAGAGGAAGGAGGAGCAGCGGAAAGGTGCTGAGCGGGAAGCATGGGCCGGGACCCCGGCGGGGATGGCTTTGCAGGAATGCTGCCTGCACAGCGTTTCCATGGCTGGGAGCTGCAGAAGGCTTTCATGGCAAAAGGCGGAGAGGCTCCATGAATATTTCATTAGGAAAGCAATGTGGTGTGCTGCAGAGAACATCTGGCTGGAGTCCCTGGAGACCCCTGCCTTGTGCAGGAAGCAGGAACTGTGAAATACGGAGGAAAACGGGGGAGAGCGGGAGATGGGGGGAGCGTTCTGTAACACGGAGAGCATTCCTGCCCCAGCCCTGCAATGGGAAGTATGGGGCAGGCAAAGGGCTTTGTGGTCCCATGAATAGCGGCCCCAGGAGGTTTGAATGAGGTGGAGGGGCTGCGGTGGTGCCATTCAGCTGCTGGAGGCACCTTTTCCAATCCTTCTCCATGGGATGCTTGTGGACCAGGCTGCAGCATGGTCTGTCCCTCACAAGCAGGGTGCTGTGTTTAATCCCAGTATCTGATGCAGGAATGGGAAGAGCTGCTCCTCCAGCTTGGATTCATGATGCATGGGCTGGCTGTGAGAGCCAGGCATGGACCAGTCTGTCTAGTGATGCTTGAGCATGGGACAGGATGTGATGGGACAGGCCAGCTCCTCTTGCCTTACTGCACACCACTCCCAGGAAGATGCTGATGCCCTCAAAGTTGGATGCTGGGACCCCTGCCATGGCAGGCAATGGGTGCTGGGGTCAGGTACCCTGAGGGAGGTTTGTCCTCATGGTGCTGGTGCAGCGAGGACATCCCTGGGCACAAGAGTGCTGCTTGGGAACAGGCCGGGTCCTTCAGTGGTGCAGAGCAGCAGGGAAGAGCTGGGTGATGCTGGGGCTCAGCATTGCCAACATCTCTCTTTCCCTGAGTTCAGTGCCAGCTCCTTCCCCCGGTGCCAGCCAGGTTTGATGTCTGGGGTCCTGGCCAGAGTCCCTTGCCTTCACATGGGTTCCAGCAGAGCTGTGAAGCCACAGTGCTCCCGGCACACTGGTGTCCACCGCTGGCTCCAGCGCTGCTCCTGCACTGACCTGGACCAGCACACGGCCGCACCAGTGCTGCTGGACTGAAGCTCTGCCCTGCACCCCTCATCCCCATCCCCAAGGCTCCCAACACGCACCCGCACCCCCAACAACCCGCTGCCATGTGCCCTGTATTGTGCGGCTCATGGCCACAGGACCATGAGCTTCCCGGTGCCCCGCACCTCCTCTTCCTCCCCACCATGGTGTTGGGTGCGGAGGGCTCTTTGTCCACCCTCCCTTTCTCCCTTCTCTCCCAGCCACCCCTTGCCCCAGGCTCGGCTCTGTTGCAGCTCTGGTGTGGGAGCAGGGGATGGATCCCATGTGCCAGCCCTGCCATCAGCAGGACTCTGGCTCACGCCGCCCCTGCCTGTGCCCGGCACAGCTCCCGGCACCGCCGCCGCCGGCAGACAAAGCCCAACCAGACAAAGCTGCGACCTCCCTCGCGGCCCCTGCGTGTGCGGCCAGGCGACGGCAAATCCCCCCTTGCAGCCGTTATCCGAGCCCAGCCGGCATCCAGAGCCCGTCCCTGCCCATGGCAGGCAGCGGGTGCAGGCAGCCGAGGGCAGGCCACAGGCAGGAGCGCAGTGGGACGGCCACAGAGGCCGCAGGCAGCCTGCACCGGGCTGAGCCAGCCGGGATGCGCAGCCCCGGCAGCGGACACATGCACGCACACGCAGCCTTTAGAACGAAGGCAAATACCTCTCTCCGCTCTGGCTCCACCGTCTGCCACCCGTCCTGCCTTGGCCATGCCGTGCCGCTGCCACGCTGCCTGTCCTCCATGTGTCTCGCGCCAGGACGGGCTGCCAGACCCTCCTCTCTTCGCCGTGGCGGGTTTTGGCCCCTCGCTGCCTGCTGGCGCCTTGGCAGCGGCAGCCTCGCCGCTCCCGCGATGGCATGTGTCCATTAGTTGTTTTTTTTCCTCTCTCCCTCTCACAATCCGTCCTCCCCAGCCTTCTCCGCCGGTGCCTCCGGAGCCGCTCACGGTGCCAGCTCGCAGGGAAATTGGCAGCGAGCGCGGCGCAGGGATCCTCCCGCAGCTGACGGAGCCCCACCAGGCACAGGCAGCCCTTCTGCCAGCCACCAGCCTTGGCACGGGGGGCCGGGGGGCTGCTGGCGCTTGGCAGCCCTTCCCCGGCACTGCGCGCCCCAGCCACCACCGTGGCTCTGCTGCCAAAAGCCAAACAAGGGGGAGGAAAAGGGGAAAACGGCAGGGGAATGAGCTGGCTTCGCCGTGCCCGGTGGCGGGGAACCTGCCAGGGGCTCGCTGCGGGCAGCTGGGTGACGTCCTCGTCCCGCAGTGAGGGCTCGGGAGCCTGGACACTGTGCTGGCATCGCATGGAGAGGCTCAGCTCTGTCCGTGTCCGCTCGTGCCCCCATCCCAGACAGGAGAGCCCATGCCAGGGATGGCAAGCGCCGATGCAGATCGGCTCAGGGATGCTGCGTGGCAAGCACGGCTCTGGCAGACACACCTCTTACCCAGCATCCGTCTGATGCGTAGGGAGGCCCGGGAAATTGGGAAGGGGAGAGCGGAGGAGGGACTTCTGGCAATGGGTGGGTGGTTTTGGGGTGCCCCCCGGCCGTTTGTCACTGTACGGCCGTGCACTCAGCCTTGTGCGACACAGCGTGCCCACCCCATGCCAAAACCCTGGCCCCAGTGGTGCAGTCATGCCATGGCTCCATCCTGGCCAGCCATTGGCATTGCAGCCATTCCTGCCTTTCCTGCTTTTCTTCCCCAGATTCCTGGTCTTGGTGATTTTCTGAAGGAAGAAGCTGGAATGTGGCTTGAGCACCCATTGTAGTGCAGGGTCTCCCAGCACTGATGCCGTAGGAGGGTCCCCAAGGCCAAGGAACACTGGTGGGGACAGCCAGGCATGAGGCAGGAGCAGGCTGCCAACCCAGCACCCGGCTCAGCTTCACCCAAAGTAAGTCATATAGACCTACTGAGAGCTGCAGGGGTGCTGGGACTGCTCCACTGCCCTCTCCCCAGCCCCATGGCACATCCCCATGGCACGGCCTGGTGGGGCAGAGCACCAGGAGCACCAGTCAAGGAGCCATCGCGCAGAGACCTGCCTGCCATCACCGTTTAACAGGTTTACCCACTAATCAGGGATACCTTTAATAGGGTTGGCAGAAAACACCAGAAGCCTTGCATGGGGCAGGATGGGCTGTGCATGGGTCACACTGGCCTCATCCCAGACTCCAGCCATGCTCTGGCTACGCAATGGAACTTCCCATCCTGAGAGCAGGGATGCAGCAGCTCCTGGGATGGTGCTGACAATCTGCACCATAGGAAGAGCCTGGAGTGCCCCTCTGCCCGTGCTCCCGTGGCCCGGCCTGCCTGTGTCACACGTGTGCCTGCCATTTCCTCAAATAAGCAGCTAATCTCCATCAATCATAATTTTGTGCAATTATCATAATAGGGCCATTTTGCACTTATCCTCGCCACGTGACGCAGGAGGCACTTACAGCTCTACTTCACGCCGAGTGTCTCCGAGCTGCTCCCATCCTCGGGGAGTCCCGAAGGCAATTGCATCCCCTGCAAGCCCCCAAGGACAGATTTGTCCCTTGCTACTGCAGTGTGGGCAGTGGCTCCAGCAGCAGATGCTCATGCGGGCAGGATGCAGGCATAGGGGGCAGTAGCAGGAACCTGTCCCCTTGATTGTGCCCTCTAACCACTGCAGCAGCAGCACAGGGGTTAAACCACGAAACGGGGACAGTTAATCCGGTTTCTCCCACCATATGGAACTAGCAATCTCCCAGTTGTGCTGATGCCATGCGTGTGGTGGGGGGCATGGCCAGCAGCCCCAGCTCTGACCCCCCAACAGCCAAGGGGGGAGCAGATTAGGGGGGCTGGGAGGCCCAAGGGCTGTGTTTGAGAGATTAAGTACTGGCAGATGGATGGAGATCAAATGTTTCACTCCACCTTGTTTACTATTCCCTCTTTAGCAGCAGTCAGGGACCCTGGCACAGGATCTGGTTCTGTCCCCCCTTGGGTTGGGTCAGGACAAGGCTGGCGACATGGTACCCACATCCATGGGGTGTCCCAGCGGGGATGGATGGGATCTTCTCTCGCTGCTCTCCATCCTCACCCCAAGCAGTGCCATGGAAGCAGCTCCTGGTATCCCCATCCCATCCTACCACAGAACAGGGACTTGTAGCAAACACCAGTCATGGTGCTCACCCCGAGCATCAAGCTCCCCATAACCCAGTGGTGTTTGTGGTGTTTACACCACAGTAGTAATTACTTTCTTCTTCTTTTTTTTCTTTTTAACAAACGCGGATGTTGCCAGAAGTAAACTGTAATGTAATAAAAGCTTTCTGCTGGATCCATAATTAATCAGTGAGCTGTGTAAGGCAGGGGGGAGCAAGCAGAAAACCCTCCTGCTGGCATCATCTGTGGGGCTCGTCCCTAGCTGGGAGGGAGGCAGGAAGCTGCGGTGGCAGCCTGGGGACAGCCCAGTGTCCTGGGGACCACTGTAGCATCCCCATGAGCCCAGCGGAGTCCATGGACAGGCAAGACTGCAGTGTACCCAGCTCTGTTTTTGTGGTGTCCAGCAGCCGCAGGCACTGTGTGTTTTGCTCCCAGCTGTGATGGCACATCTGGACTGACCCCTCTGTGATGCAGCGTCCCCACCACCCTGGTATGGAGAGCAGGGCTGGGCACTGAGCAGCCACAAACCTGCTGCATAAACCATAACCTGCTTCACCAGCACCTGGCCGTGCTTGGCACTGCCAGAGCAGCTCCCTCCCTTCCATCCCCCGGGATGGATGGCGGTGGCCGGGTGCTGCTTGCAGCCAGGGCTGAGCATCATCTCCGGGGACGTGGCTGACTCCAGATGGCCACTGGGCACCAGGTGCCGGCGCGGCAGAGGGTGGCTCGGGGTGGACATCTGCTGTTCACACAGCCAGCTGGCCTGGCAGCCTGCATGGCCAAGGGGGAGCAGGGCCCGTCACCCCCCCCTTCGGGCTGGGTCCCTGCACAGCCTGGAGGAGCTGTAGGCACAGAGGAGCATCCTGCTTGGTGCATGCACCGGTGGCTGTCACAGCCCTGTTGCCCCCATCCTGTGCACCCTGTCCCCACCAGCGCCTGGACCACGGCAGGGATGATGTCCCTGTATGCAGCATCCCCCAGATGGGGTTAATCCCTGCAGCCTGCAGGGACAGGGGATGCCGGTGGCAGGTGGTAAGAGCAAAAAGGAGAATGGAAAGAGGCGGTGGCAGGGCTGGGGTGGGTGGTGGTGGAGCCAGGCAGATCTGCACTGCAGCACATGGGCACAGAGTGAGCTGCGAGATGGGTGCTCGCTGATGTCAGGGGCTGGCCCAGAGCTCCTGGGTGTGCTGGGTCCCTCTTGCAGCAGCTCTGAATGGAGAAGCTGTGCAACGGGGAAGCATGGAAGAGGAGAGAGCCATGCAACAGGGAGGGAGATGAGCAGTGGGGAGCCATGCAATAGCCATACAATGGGGAGGGAGCTGTACAACAATCGTGCAATAGGGAACTGAGCAGTGGCTATGGTGCTGTGCAACACAGAATGAGCCACGCAGTGGGAAGCAGCGTCACGGGGATGGGGCTGTGCAACAGCAAAGTAGCCTTGGGCAGCCATGCAATGGGGAAGGTAGCTGTGCAACAGGGAGCCATGCATTGGGAAGAGGGAAATGGGGAGCTGTGCATTGGGAGGATGTGTGATGGGAGGGAGCTGAGGAATGGCGATGCAATGGAGAGCCAGGACAGAAAGCTGCTGCAGGGCCTATTCTCCACCCGGTGAGCTCTGCACCAGTGACACCGGCATTGCTCTCGCTCCTTGCTTTCCCACCTAGAAGAGCAATTGTGTGCAACCCCTGCAGCACCCGCTCCCAGTCATCCTGCAGCACAGCACACACAGCATGAGCGTACGGCTGAGCCGCATCCGAGCACAGCACGGGATGTCCCTGCAGCCAGGATGGGGGGACTGGGATGCAGCTGGGATGGGAAGGGAGCATGGTGCTACCGGGGAGGTCCAAATGAGCTGCAGTGTGCCACCATGGTGAGCCCAGGATGTCTCTGTCCCACAATGTCTCTGTTCCACAATGTCCCTGTCTCACAATGTCCATGTCCCACAGTGTCTCTGTCCCAGTGTCTCTGTCCCACAGTGTCTCTGTCCCACACTGTCTCTGTCCCACAATGTCTCTGTCCCAGTGTCTCTGTCCCACACTGTCTCTGTCCCACAGTGTCTCTGTCCCACAGTGTCTCTGTCCCACAGTGTCTCTGTCCCACAACGTCTCTGTCCCACAATGTCCGTGTCCCAGAACGTCTCTGTCCCACAACGTCTCTGTCCCACACTGTCTCTGTCCCACACTGTCTCTGTCCCGCAGTGTCTCTTTCCCACACTGTCTGTGTCCCAGAGTGTCTCTGTCCCACAATGTCTCTTTCCCACACTGTCTCTGTCCCACACTGTCTCTGTCCCACACTGTCTCTGTCCCACAATGTCCGCGTCCCACAATGTCGCTGTCCCACAACGTCTCTGTCCCACAGTGTCTCTGTCCCACAATGTCTCTGTCCCACAGTGTCTCTGTCCCACAGTGTCTCTGTCCCACACTGTCTCTGTCCCACAATGTCTCTGTCCCACAATGTCTCTGTCCCACAGTGTCTCTGTCCCACAATGTCTCTGTCCCACAGTGTCTCTGTCCCACACTGTCTCTGTCCCACAACGTCTCTGTCCCACACAGTCTCTGTTCCAGTGTCTCTGTCCCACACTGTCTCTGTCCCACAATGTCTCCGTCCCACAATGTCTCTGTCCCACAATGTCTCTGTCCCACAGTGTCTCTGTCCCACAATGTCTCTGTCCCACAGTGTCTCTGTCCCACACTGTCTCTGTCCCACACTGTCTCTGTCCCACACTGTCTCTGTCCCACAATGTCCGCGTCCCACAATGTCGCTGTCCCACAACGTCTCTGTCCCACAGTGTCTCTGTCCCACAATGTCTCTGTCCCACAGTGTCTCTGTCCCACAGTGTCTCTGTCCCACACTGTCTCTGTCCCACAATGTCTCTGTCCCACAATGTCTCTGTCCCACAGTGTCTCTGTCCCACAATGTCTCTGTCCCACAGTGTCTCTGTCCCACACTGTCTCTGTCCCACAACGTCTCTGTCCCACACAGTCTCTGTTCCAGTGTCTCTGTCCCACACTGTCTCTGTCCCACAATGTCTCCGTCCCACAATGTCTCTGTCCCACAATGTCTCTGTCCCACAGTGTCTCTGTCCCACAATGTCTCTGTCCCACAGTGTCTCTGTCCCACACTGTCTCTGTCCCACAACGTCTCTGTCCCACACTGTCTCTGTCCCAGTGTCTCTGTCCCACAATGTCTCTGTCCCACACTGTCTCTGTCCCACAACGTCTCTGTCCCACACTGTCTCTGTCCCAGTGTCTCTGTCCCACAATGTCTCTGTCCCACACTGTCTCTGTTCCAGTGTCTCTGTCCCACACTGTCTCTGTCCCACAATGTCTCTGTCCCACACTGTCTGTGTCCCACACTGTCTCTGTCCCACACTGTCTCTGTTCCAGTGTCTCTGTCCCACACTGTCTCTGTCCCACAATGTCTCTGTCCCACACTGTCTCTGTCCCACACTGTCTCTGTTCCAGTGTCTCTGTCCCACACTGTCTCTGTCCCACAATGTCTCTGTCCCACACTGTCTCTGTCCCACAATGTCTCTGTCCCACACTGTCTCTGTCCCACACTGTCTCTGTCCCACACTGTCTCTGTCCCAGTGTCTCTGTCCCACAATGTCTCTGTCCCACACTGTCTCTGTCCCACACTGTCTCTGTCCCACAATGTCTCTGTCCCAGTGTCTCTGTCCCACACTGTCTCTGTCCCACAATGTCTCTGTCCCAGTGTCTCTGTCCCACACTGTCTCTGTCCCAGTGTCTCTGTCCCACACTGTCTGTGTCCCACACTGTCTCTGTCCCACACTGTCTCTGTCCCAGTGTCTCTGTCCCACAATGTCTCTGTCCCACACTGTCTCTGTCCCAGTGTCTCTGTCCCACAATGTCTCTGTCCCACACTGTGTCCCACACTGTCTCTGTCCCACACTGTCTCTGTTCCAGTGTCTCTGTCCCACAATGTCTCTGTCCCACACTGTCTCTGTCCCACACTGTCTCTGTCCCACACTGTCTCTGTCCCAGTGTCTCTGTCCCACAATGTCTCTGTCCCACAATGTCTCTGTCCCACACTGTGTCTGTCTCACAGTGTCTCTGTCCCACAATGTCTCTGTCCCAGTGTCTCTGTCCCACAATGTCTCTGTCCCACACTGTCTCTGTCCCACACTGTCTCTGTCCCACACTGTCTC
This sequence comes from Pezoporus wallicus, assembly GCF_028554395.1. Taxonomy (NCBI): domain Eukaryota; kingdom Metazoa; phylum Chordata; class Aves; order Psittaciformes; family Psittacidae; genus Pezoporus; species Pezoporus wallicus. The sequence continues at coordinate 175,445 of NW_026636904.1, forward strand.
TGTCCCACACTGTCTCTGTTCCAGTGTCTCTGTCCCACAATGTCTCTGTCCCACACTGTCTCTGTCCCACACTGTCTCTGTCCCACACTGTCTCTGTACCAGTGTCTCTGTCCCACAATGTCTCTGTCCCACACTGTCTCTGTCCCACACTGTCTCTGTTCCAGTGTCTCTGTCCCACAATGTCTCTGTCCCACAACGTCTCTGTCCCACACTGTCTCTGTCCCACAATGTCTCTGTCCCACAACGTGTCTGTCCCACAATGTCTCTGTCCCACAATGTCTCTGTCCCAGTGTCTCTGTCCCACACTGTCTCTGTCCCACAATGTCTCTGTCCCACAACGTGTCTGTCTCACAGTGTCTCTGTCCCACAATGTCTCTGTCCCAGTGTCTCTGTCCCACACTGTCTCTGTCCCACAAAGTCTCTGTCCCAGTGTCTCTGTCCCACAATGTCTCTGTCCCACAATGTCTCTGTCCCAGTGTCTCTGTCCCACACTGTCTCTGTCCCACAAAGTCTCTGTCCCAGTGTCTCTGTCCCACAATGTCTCTGTCCCACAAAGTCTCTGTCCCAGTGTCTCTGTCCCACAATGTCTCTGTCCCACACTGTCTCTGTCCCACACTGTCTCTGTCCCACACTGTCTCTGTCCCAGTGTCTCTGTCCCACAATGTCTCTGTCCCACAATGTCTCTGTCCCACACTGTCTCTGTCCCACAATGTCTCTGTCCCAGTGTCTCTGTCCCACACTGTCTCTGTCCCACAATGTCTCTGTCCCAGTGTCTCTGTCCCACAATGTCTCTGTCCCACACTGTCTCTGTCCCAGTGTCTCTGTCCCGCACTGTCTCTGTTCCAGTGTCTCTGTCCCGCAATGTCTCTGTCCCACAATGTCTCTGTCCCACAACGTGTCTGTCTCACAGTGTCTCTGTCCCACAATGTCTCTGTCCCAGTGTCTCTGTCCCACACTGTCTCTGTCCCACAAAGTCTCTGTCCCAGTGTCTCTGTCCCACACTGTCTGTCTCACAGTGTCTCTGTCCCACACTGTCTCTGTCCCACAAAGTCTCTGTCCCAGTGTCTCTGTCCCACACTGTCTGTCTCACAGTGTCTCTGTCCCACACTGTCTCTGTCCCACAATGTCCGTGTCCCACACTGTCTCTGTCCCACAGTGTCTCTGTCCCACAGTGTCTCTGTCCCACACTGTCTGTCTCGCAGTGTCTCTGTCCCACAATGTCCGTGTCCCACAATGTCTCCGTCCCACAACGTCCCTGTCCCGCAGTGCCTGTGTCCCACCATGTCTGCCCCCCCAGGAGGTCCCACAGATCCAGGCCATGGGCGCACCCTTCCCTCCGCGGTACCAAACTCATCGATCGCTCCTCTCGACCAGCAACCACCTCCCCCCCGCCCGCGGTGTTCGTTTTGGGTCCAAATCTCCTTAAAACGGGTGAGGGGCAGAGCTTGGAAACGTTATTGCGCGGAACGCTGCGGCTGCCGGGCTTCGTTTCCGCCGGAGCGCGTTCGCGGCCGGAACGGTCCCCCGGTGCGTGGGGCCGCTGCCGCCAGGTGAGGCCCCGGCGGGGCTGCGGGAGGCGGCCCCGGGCCGCGGTGTCCGGGAGGGCCCGGGGCAGGGCCGAGCCGAGCCGCGCCGCTGCCTTTGGGCCCGGGTTCCCTCCCTGCGGGCCGCGCTGTCCCGCGGGGCCTGCGACGGGGGCGCGGCCGGAGGTGGTGGGTACTGGGGGGGGCGGGGGCGGATGTCGCCTCCCGGTGCCTTCATTAGGCTCGAAGTGAACGGGAATAAACGAGTCCTCCCGTCCGGGTGTGCAGGAGCGGGGCGTGGGGCGAGCAGCCGGGCTTGGTCTCGGTCTCGGTCTCTCCCTCCCGGTGTGTGCGGAGCCTGGTCTCCGGCACGGTGCTGCCGGTCTGTGCGGGTCAGGAATCACGGGAGAGGGGATTCCTCACGTCTGGAACTGTGAGGGGGGGGGAGCCGGAGGGGGGCAGCTCGGTCGGGGATGGAAGGAGGGTGGAGGGGGTCCTCGGTGAGGGATGAGGTGTGGGAGCCTCGCGGCTCCCATCTCCACTGCGCTTCCCGGTGGCGTTATGGTGCTGGGAGCTGGTGTGAGCGCCTCGGCTTGCTTCTTTAGCCGTGGGAGGGTGGGGGATTGAGCCTTCTCTTTGAAGACTGGTCTGTGCTGCTAGCACCTTCTGCCCAAGGGTCCTCTGACAAGCCTCGTACTCAGGGATGCTCTGGCAGTTTGTGCTGACGGTTATCCCCGAGCAGCAGGCAGGGTCGTGCGAACAGCCCCTGGTGCTGCCCTTTTCTGGGTGTCTAATCTACACACATGCAGTGCACAGTAGCTCCCTGAAGTCCATAAATGCGCAGGCCTGGCTGAAGGTGCCGCTGTTTATTGCTCCATTAAATCTGGACTGGTGCTGTGGGGAAAGGGGGATGATGTGATTTTTGGAAGGCGCTGTTCTGAAGCAGCAGCTAACACCTGCTCTGGAGCCATATGGGGAGCAGGGAGTACGCCAAGTGCACTTAGCCATGCTGGCCCGGAGCATGGCGTGATCCTGGCAAGCGATTGCTTCCAATTAATGCCCCTCTTAATGCTTGGGACATTAACATCTCACCAGTGGGCTGGCCTTGGGCAAGGGTTGGAGGAGGTGGTTCAGTTTAGGTTATGTATGGTGTTAGCTCTTCATGTTTTAGTCTCTACAGAGAAATGGAAAGATGTCATGTAAGCTTTGTCGTGACCTGCTTTGTTTTTTTCCATCCTGGTGGTGTATGTCATGAGTTCACATGGTTACCACGCTCCAGGTTTAAAACCTCTCTGTCCCCACAGATGTTTCCGCATGAAATAACAAGTTTTTCTTGCAGAAGCAGAAATTGAGGTCGATATGCAAAAGAAAATACATGCAAAGCCAGCGTCTGGCTGGAGAAATGCTCTGAATCATAGAATCAGACAGGTTGGAAAAGACCTTTAAGACCATCAAGTCCAACCATTACCCCAGAACAAGGTGGATGGGAGAGCCTGTGGGGCTTGCAACTACCTCTGTGCAGGAAAAAACAATTGCTGCTGTGTGTGGAGCCTGAGCTGGGTTAAGCCTTGTTCATCTCTTCCCTGCGTAGCTGCCAGTTGTCTATATCCTTTTGGTTCAGCTCCTCCCCATGGTGGGAAGCTGAGCTAGGAGGCTGTTGGAGTTGAGCTGCTCCACTGATAGGCGCTTATAAAAAGTTCTGTAAAAAGAAATATCAAGTCATTTGTGCCAGTGTCAAGGAAGCATCACATATGCTCTTGTGGTGTGAAGTTGTCATCCTTTGACTGTCTCCTCTTGTCATAGCATCTCTCTGGGGATACTTCAGTGTTTAATAGCAGCCATTAGATAGGCTGTGCAGTAAATCTCTTCCTCTCCTGCCTCAGTCCTGTGCTTTCCTCACTGCTTGCCTGTTGGTGTTGATGGCAGCCTCTGTATGCAGAGGGTGATTGTTCTTGCTGAGCTTCCAGCCAGAGCTCCACGCTCTATGCAGAGGGGGTTGGGATTTTTCTGGGGCATCTCCTCAGTTCTCTTAATTTATCAGTTCTTCCTCTCGTCTTTGGTATACCGGTGGTCTCCCCTGCAAAGTGTTCTTCTGAGGCTCCTATCTGCCTGTTACATTCTTATGGGTTTTGTGCTCTGAGTTAGCTTTTTCCCTGATGTTGCTGTGAGATGATCCAGGTGGTGTCCCAATATGATGACATGAAACTTTCCCTTTGAAAGGAGAGGGATAACGAAAAGACAGTTAAAGCACAAACGGCTGGTACTTCTCACCAATTATCACAAAAGCTTTTTGTCTAGCTTCTCCCATGAGCAGATGGGTTGATGTCATTGTGCTGTCTAAGCACACAGAATGGGTGACGTTTGTGCCAGTCGATGATCTTCCTGTAAAGGCTTTACTGGTGCTGGTACTCCTCAGCATTCCACTTTGGAGATTTAAATGCCCCTATGCATCATGTCACTGGTCTCTCTCCATCCAGGTTGGGGTGATGGTTGGGCTGGGCTCAGACCAAGCTCTGGCTGCCCGAGTGGAGCCTGGTGCTGTGGCTGAACTTGTCCTCATGCTGTTCCCAGCTCCAGGCACTGTTGGTACTTTCACAAGTGCTGTACCAAGCCCTGAAGTCAGCGTGTGTGTGGCTGTGCTTTCCTGCTGCTGTTTGCAGGGAAAACCAGCTGCTCCTTGTGGACAGGGCTCCTGCTGCCTGTGCCTGATCGGGAGCTGTTAACTACTTGGTCTGTCACATAAGAAAGCTTCTGAGCTGAAGCAGTGTTTATGATGGATGACCTGTCAGGTGTGAGGCTTTGCATGCTTTCCTGTACTTAGATGTGCTATTGCTGGAAGGAAAGCTTGTGTGCAGGAAACAATCCTCCACTGGGCTAAACCTCAGAGGCTTGGATTTTTGCTGCTTAACTCAAACCACAGAGCAAGGCTGCAGTTAACCAGAGTGGTGGAAAATGCAAGCTGAGAGCTAGGTACCATTGTAGTTATTTAATTTCTTTAAATGCTGGTCCCACTGTGTTAGAATGGCACCTCAGGTAACCCCTACTTAGTGTCCTAGTATTACTGATCGATGAAAATTGTTTTATAATTGAAGTAAGGCTGCTTTTTAGGCACACGGAGGCTTCTCAGGGAAGGGACCCTTGTCTCCTGTTCCATCTGGGTAGGGCCTAGTGCACTGGGAATGCAGCAGTCTGAAGCATAAACATTAATAATACAGTGGGTATTATTCAAATGAAGGCTGCCACTTTTCCTTTGTTGGAATAACACCCTGGGTAATTGCTGCACATACTTATCTGTTCCTATAATTGCTTTCTGCAGAATCACTTCAAAACAGGCAGTGCTGGCAGGATGCTGGTCTCCCTGCTCTTCCCCTTTCGCTGCCTCATCCGGGACTTGCCCCGTTGCAGATGGGGGCTGCATGGGCAGAAGAGGTCTGGCTGTCCCCACAGGGGTCTGCAAACTGCACGGGCATCCTGCGGCAGTGACGTTACCCCTGTCTTCACTAGGGCTTTGGCTTTTGGTGATAAAACTGCCATCATTGACCAAAATGGTGAGCACACTTACAGGGACCTTCTCAGCCAGAGTCTGCGCTTGTCCCAGGAGATCTGTAGAGCTCTGGAGTGCTCCAACAGGGACTTGAAGGAAGAGAGGATCTCATTTTTGTGTCCCAATGATGCCTCGTATGTGGTTGCCCAGTGGGCTTCCTGGATAAGTGGGGGCATAGCAGTGCCCCTTTACAAGAAGCACCCTGCACGGGAACTGGAGTATGTGATTCAGGACTCACAAAGCGCTCTAGTCATCGCAGCAGAGGAGTATGTGGGGAAAATAGCTTCTAGTGCTGAGAAGGTAGGAGTCCCTGTTCTGCCACTTCTTAAGTCTCATAGCGATGGATCAGCAACTCATGCACCAGTGGAGGAGGGTCCCTTGACAGCCTGCTCCTCGTGGAAAGACAGAGGAGCCATGATCATCTACACTAGTGGGACAACAGGAAGACCAAAAGGCGTCCTCAGCACCCATGAGAACGTGCAAGCTGTGGTGAGTGCTACTTTCCCTCTGCAGAGCTTGTGGTACATTACAGAGATCTTGGCCTTCAGAGGTGTTTTGTTGGTTGGAAACCCCAGAGAACAACACATTTTAGCACAGCTGTATTTCTACACAAGGCTGTGGGGCTGTGTCTTGAAAGCCCTCAGCATGTTTTAAGGCGAACACAGAAAAGCGAGGACCTAAATCTTGTCCTTCTGCTGTTGCTGATCTGCAGCTGTAGCCGGGGCAGAGGGGCTCTCTCACTGCTTTCCTGGAAAGCACAAGGAGTAAGACCTGTTTTAAAAAGACTGCTTTCTTTGCAGTTTGCTTTTCTTCACTGTGACTAGGAAAGAATCTCTGCCCCTGTTTGGAATATATTAGCCCAGTAGAGTACCGTGTGAAATCTGTGCATTATTCAGCTATATATCCCCAAGGCAAAAAATCCATTAGCTCTCTGAGCCGAAAGGAATTAAAAGTTTGAATGAGCCTGCTGACTACCTCACCAGTTGGTTATCATTGCCTGCAACGGATAGACTCATGCCATTAGGGAAAAAAGGGCAGGGAATACAGCATGCCTTACAGATACCTCCCAAGAGCTTACGTTGTTCTGGGTGCTCAGATACTGCAGTGTCGGGAGTGGAATGAAAGCTTTGATGGATAGAGCCAGGGCTTGGCTATATTGGGCAAAGAATCTCTTCCCTTACAAATATGCTGATCATCTGGGAGGTGGCCTGAGCAGTCACCATCTTTTGTGCTGTCTTGCAGAAAGCCTAAAACCTGCTCCCTGCATGTGAATGACATGACTAAATTCCACTATTCAAATGCTTTATTATTTTTAGATGCCTGGAAATAAGCTTTCCAGTTGCTAATGCTGGGCACTGAAAGCCATTGTTTACCCAGAATCCTGAAGTTTAACACTTTAGATTATCATCCCTTCATAGCAGAGTATTTTAGAATATATACTCTATGTAGTTTTAGTATATTGATAGACCAATATTTTGTGTACAAATGTGAAGCCTGCTTTGTTTATCAGACAGTGATTTTCTGCTCCTGTTGACTATGCCTTACAGGTGCTGAAAGCCCAGTGTCATTGGTGTCCAAATTATGTCAACACAGGTCTGAGAAAATGGGGGGGTGTTATTATTATTTCTGCCAACCCTGTAAGTGCAGCAGCAAGCTAGTAATTCTGTAGGCCCTGCTTAAAATCACTGTTGACTATTTCTGATCAATGAGGAAGGACTTTGATATACATGAAGACACGTACTGACAAGATGCAGAAGGTGTTCCTCTTGTATTTTACTGTTATGGTGGGAATTTTGCTCGTGCTGACTCTAAAGGAAAGATCTTTGTGCCCAGGCATCATTCCAGGGGGTCTGGGATTCCTGCTGCCAGCTGTGCCCAGGGGATGTGGGGCCTGGATACCTCGGGTTTTTCAAAGCAGTGAGGGTCTTTCCTCCTGCCCTAACACTGGGTTGTATGTTTTTTTCTGCAGACCACAGGGCTGGTTGAGAAATGGGAGTGGAGGAAGGAGGATGTTATTCTGCACGTGCTGCCTTTACATCATGTCCACGGGGTGATCAATAAGCTCCTCTGTCCTCTCTGGGTGGGAGCGACATGCATCATGTTACCCGAATTCAATGCACAGATGGTAAGCCTGGAGGGATGGCATGTTGTCTTTGAAATTCAGCAGCAAGACCCCATGCATTGTAATTAGAGCAACTTTGGAAATAAGTTCTTAAAGAATTCCAGCTTCTTTAGCCACTGGCTGCATGTGGGCCACAAACTGCCTGTAAAAAAAGTGGTTTTAGTTGCACACAGTCTGGGATAAACACGCTCTTCTGGAGGCTGCAACTTGTTTAAGTGTGACATACATAATGATAATGCTACATTGCCCTTTCTCTGATGCTGAGGGTCTCTGACTGAAGGTGGGCCCTTCTACATACATGCCAAGAGTATCTGCACCTAGAATAAGGGTTGTTAATTCTCTAGTACCAGGAAAGGTGGAAATAACTGGATTTTTTCCTTTCTTGTTAGTGGTGTGCTGCTTGAAGATGTGCTGCTTGTTGGCATCTTTAGTAGCTTGTGTTTTTCCCTTCCAATCATTTGTCCTTGGTGTTTTGTATTATGTTACATGACAGAACATAGACTTTGCAGTTTATTGCAGTCCAGGTGAGAGAAGTGCATTTACTCATCACTTGCATGGAAACATTGCTCTTTCTCTGCAGAAAGCAAGTGTTAACAGATCTGTTGTTTTAGATTCAGTGGTATGAGGGAGAGTTTGCAAATTGAGAGCTTCTTACAGCCTTACAGGAAAGGTGGCAGGAGGGAAGCCTTACTTAAATGCAATAGAAACACACTTATAAGGGTGTTTTCATGCTGAGCCAGTCCCAGTGCTCTGCTTCTCAGCTTGCTGGCTGTGGTGGCAGGGAGCTGACCTAAAGAGAAGAATAAAAGGGACTAGAATCAGGGAAACCAGCAGTAAGGTAGAACAGTTTCAACAGTTACCAGTCCCTGTGGTCCAGTCCTGCTCATCTACATCTTCCAGTGTCATGTGTTGTGTGGGAGACATTGAAGTCTGCAGTGTCACTGTTAAGAGAGCAATTAGCATTTTGGGTGCTGCTGCCACCTCATAGTGGAAATGAAATGTATGCTGTTGGCACAGAACTCCCTGGGAAGGGGAAAAGAGTCTGTCAGGCCTGTGCTTTGTAACTAAACGGGCTGCTTTACCTGTTTATATTTACCCATGTGCTGAGTGGCCTTGTCACACTGAAAGGACAAAGTACAAAGGTGTGGGTTGCACCCAGACTGTGCTGCTGGCGGATGAGGTTGAGTTTGGGCTCCTATGTGAGTGACTGCAGGACTGTGTGATTCTTCATTGCTTATTTCTGTTGCTTAGAGAAGCAACCACAGAAAATGCATGCTTCCTTTCTTGTTTCAAGATGGCCCTGACACCTCAACACCCACTTGCTGGCTGAGCACTGATCCTTCAGGGGAGAACAGCCCCATAACCCTGGAGGGGCAGCTCTGCAGTTGCATTTCCAGAGTAGATAGATAGGATGCTGCAGTAGAAAGAAGGCAGGAATGTCCTGTGGCAGCTGTAGCCAGTGTTCTCTCCTTGATGGTCACTGCCAGATTGTCTTTCCCCATCTTTAGTGTGTCACCGCAAAAGCTCCAGGTGCAGCAAGGGATGTGTGCCCCACCAAATCTGGAGCTTGGTGATGCTGGTGATGGTGCTGGTAGCCTGGAAGCAAATCCAAGCCCTCTGGAGGGCGCGTTTCTCCACATCCTGTGCCACCGGTGATTGATTGTCCCTTACACCCTTGTGTTTTTCTCTGCTCTCTCCCCGACATCTGCAAATCAATGAGCTGATATTGAAGGATGGGTTCAGGTGCCAGGGAGCGGGACAGCCTGCCTGCCTCCTCTGATCAAAGCTCTCTCCCGGACTTGACAACCAAGGGCAGGCGGGGACAGTGCTGGAGGCGTCTAGTTGACCCTGAAGGTTGAACTTGGGCAGGGAGGTCAGCATGGCAAGTGTGCCTGCCGCGGCGAGTGCTGTGCTGAGGGCTCTCAGGTGCACATGGGCTCTGAAGGATGTCATTTGCCTTTCTATTCCCCCCCCCCCCCCCCCCCCCCCCCCCCCCCCCCCCCCTTATTCCCTTTATTTTTCCAAGGGCCTCCCCTGGGAGCTGAAAGTGGTTTGATCGACACTACAAAGAAAGCACATGAGGGTAAATAAGGCTTTCTTGTGGAGTTTAATGCAAGCTGCCTTTCAGTTCCAGTCTATTTTCACCAGCTGTTTACAAAATGCCCTTTGCTACTGAAATCAGCTTTCAGAAAAGCAGCGGAGTTTCGGTGGAGGATTTTTGCAGAAGGAGCCCGAGTCTTGCTGCGTGCTGCTTTTCTTTTCCCTTCGCTGCACCTTGAGAAAGCAGCCAATTATAGTGTGATATAAAGAAACTCGAATGGCAGCTAAAACACTTGACAGGCTGATCAAAACAAGGCTAGGAACTTACTCTCAACCTGCTGCAGACATATTTAGCCTTGAGTGATACTGGCAAAGGTTCAAGAGAAACCGCAGCAGCATGCCCAATGTGTGTTTGGTTTCTAATCACTAACACTTCATTATACAAAATAAATACTTTATTATTACAGTGTTTATTAAATTACATAATTTGCAGCGTGCCTTATAGTCATGGATGCAGACGCCGGTCTGTTTTCAGTGGTAATAATGTTCATTTTTTCCTTAGTTAAAGACATTTCGAGCCCCGGACCAAGCTTTGCTTGTTGCTCCCTGCAGTGCAGTGTTAGGAGGTGGCATCTTTCAGGCCCTTCCATCTGCTTTTGGTAGCTGTCCAAGGAAAGGTTAAAAATCAAGTCTGTGGAGTAACCCCGGTGTCCTGACCAACATCCACTTTCTTACTAAAACAGCATCTGATGTCTGCAGCTGCATGCAAGCTACTGGTGAGGCCACAAGGGCTCATTAAAGTGTATTGGGATGCCTCAAGCATGAAAGTTGCTGCATAAAATCAGGCTCTTTTTATTAAATGAGGACATCCATTACTTTGCACTAGCTACTGTACATGTTATAATTCACTTTATAGCACCATCTGTTAAGACTGTCTTGCTTAAGCTTTTCGTAGCATCATTTTATTGTAAGTTATTAAAAAATATGGCTGCATCTATTAATCATTTATTAATAAAGGGTTTATAAATGGGCCTTAATTTCCAGTGTTACAGTCTACTCGCATGTGACATGTTAATTCCTCTGGTGTGTGTACTCCTCAGGGTGCAGTGTGTCTTCCCAGGGAGCCCTTCCTCTGCTGCTGCCTGCAATCCTGCCTGGAGACAATGGGAGCAGCACCCAGCATTCCTGCCTGTCCTTCTGGTGCTTCGAAATGCTTGGGAATGCCAATGCTGATTGGGGGGGGGGGACACGACGGACATTTCAGCACTGTTGTGGGCATGTGGACTTGAAACAGGCATGAGAACAGCAGTGAGCCTGAAAGTGTGTTCCTCCCGGCAGCTGTGTGGGGCAGGGGTGGCTCTGATGTTTGGTTTGGGTGTTTTTTCTTCAAGAGTGAGAACTGAGAGGGCAGAAACTTCCTTCAGAGCCAGAGCAGGCTCTGCAGCATAAGTGTCCTTAATCCTCCCGTCATTTCTTCCAAGCTGAGTTTTTACTTCTCCAGCTGCACTGTCCCTGTTTGCAGGCAGCCAGCATTTCCCAGCTGCTTCTGAACCTGTTTAAAATGCCTGGTTTTTTGCTTATGCAAGAACAGAAAATTTAAAGATGCTGCATTTGTACATTTTTGGTGCAAATTGGTGGCCAGAGGAGAAGACATTAATGCCTTTGCTTAAGGAAGGAGTGCAAGGTGAGCCGCCTCCTCCTGGCCTTTTGAAGGCCCCTGTGAGCATTGGGGTTTGCACTGAGCACGCACTACAGTATCCATTCCCTAGTGACTCCCTCTTTCCATCTCCCTTCCCTTCATCAGTTCACTGATGGCCACTAAGACTGAGCACACCCTGTGGTGTGACTGTTAGTCGATGGGAACGTCAGTGAGGTTCGAGAGATAGACCCAGGGGAAGCCAAGCATCCTCTGTGCCCATGCTCTTGCTGTGACAATCACACATTCATGGTCCCATTGCAGACGGACCCCCTGTGAACAGGACCCTTTCAGAGCGAGTCATGAGGTCAGTGTCTGCTTTGCAGGATCCTCTGCTGAAGGCTTTTGGCTGAAGTGGATCCACCCTGAGTGTGTAACAGCGGGAGCAGCTTCTCTTTGCCTCGGACCACCTCTGATCTTGCCTCAAGATGTTCTAATAGCAAAAGGCTCCTTGTCAGCGTTTCATATTGATAAACATGAGATCAGATCCCAGGAGGTCTTTTAGTCTTAAGTGTGGAGTAGGAAATAGAAGTGTTCAGAAACATGAAGGAAAAAAGCTTGCTCTGATGAGTGTTGGGGGAAGCATATAGAAATCTCAGCTCTGTGTGACCTAGTTGTGGAGTGTTCTGCCTGCTTGGCTCTGCTGGGCAGGTTTTGAGCTGTGGTGAGCTGCCTGCAGAATGACAACACAGTTTGTGCCCTGCAACGGCTTCCATGATAAATATGCCAAGATGCAGATTTACTGCCCTGAAGTTCCAAAAGGAGCTGTTGTTTTGGTGCCAGCGTTACTGCATGTCTGATTTAAGGTGCCTCCGAGGATCAAGCCCTCTAAAATTCATACCCGGTTTTATAATGTCACACACAAAGCCATCAAAATTGTTAAGCTTATTTGGATCCTGCTTCTAGGGAGATGGGAATGATGGGTGCCCAAAGCTAGCATGTGATTCGGGACTATCTGTGAGTGTGCTGTCACCTGTGGCAGCTTTTCCCCATGGTGAGAGCGTGCCCCAGACGTGATGCTCGCCAAGGATGTGTATGAGGTGTTGCTCTAGGGTTGCTGCTGTGTCGTATACCCCTGACTTTCTTGTGAATACCAGCAGCTTGTGCTACATCTGGGAGCAAACTGTTTGTCCTTGCTGCTGCTGTTGTCTGTGTGAACCAGGCTGGGTGCTGATGCTTTATACCTTTGCTGGGCTGTGCAGGGAGATCTATGGCTCAGCAGTCACTGTTGCCTCCGGGAAGGAGAGGCGTGCAGCGCAGTGAGCCTGTCCTCTGTATCTGTCACTTATGCAAACATCACTCTGGGCAGCTCTTTTGGATTATTTTTAAAAGAAAAGCAAATGCAAGCAGAGGAATCTGATCTCCAATAACCAAGCACCGCTAAGATGCTGCTGGTAGCATGCTGGGGATTGTGTCTCCCATCCGGTTTCAGCTGGAGAAAGGCAATTGTCTTTTCATCCATTAATGGGAGGCTTCAGGGGAGTAATTTTATTTCAGACTCAAAGAGGAGTCGGTGGAGGGAGGAGTAGGTCACTGGTGAATGGATTATGTTTGATCACTTCTTGCAGACCTGGCTTTGAAAAGTTAGAGATTTTTCTTCCTGTCTCCCCAGATCTGCCGTCTGTCCTCAGCATCTGTTATGGAGTAATGTCTTTTGATGTGTGTGGGGAAATATAAAAAATGGAACCAGAGCTTGTCATATTTACTTATATTACCAGGTCCCAGGGAAAGCACTTGCTCCTTTCTGTATGCCTGCAGCATAGGAAGGGTTTAAAAGCTTCAGCCTGGAATGCAGAGGGGCCATCAAACTGCACTGATGAATAAATGATTAAAATCAGAGTCATGCAGAGCACAAACAGTTTGGGGTTATAACAGACATGAGACAAAGCCACCAAGGGCCCAGTTTCCCTTTGAAGAGAAGAATGATTCTCTGTGTATTGCTCACCAAATATCCGTGGCTCAATCCTTAGGAGAGAGCAGAGCTCTCCCCTTGATGCTCTCCCATCTCATGCCGTGCCCATCTGCCTTTGTTGGGGATAAACTGGCATCCCTTTGGTGCTCCTGTAGAGTTACAGGAGCTTTCTGACCTCAGTGTTAGGCACAGGGTCTCACCGAGCAAGGAGCTGGTTTGATTGCAGCTGTGTTACTGCCTGTTGCTCTCACAGACACTCTAAAAATTGCAGGCAGCCCTTTTCCTCACTTGTGGTGCCACCCACATGGCAGCGATCAATGTAAAACACAAACCCATCTCCTGATCAAAAGGGAAGTAAAGGGATGATTTAACCTTGCATTAGGGGTATTGTTAGTTTTGAAAAGGCTTTAAAAAATTCAATAACAAGTGAAAATGATACAATAATTTTATAGAAGAGAGGAGCTGTTGTAGCTGTCAATAGAGGCAGCAGCACGGGCTGTCTATTATCGGCTTGTGGTCTGATGGGAAAATCTATGCTGGACTTTCACTTCCTTTTCAGCTTTTGTCTGCATCTCTTCTGGCTGCTTCTGGGAGTCCTGTATCAGGCAAAGTCTTGCAGGTTTTAGTGTACAAATGGTTGTTGCCATCTTCTTTCTTTGCGTTAGAAGATGCACAGGTGTTGGTAGATTTGGTGTTTTTTGTCTAGTTCATAGCACTGTGCATCTCCCTTTTCTCCTCTGCACTCACATCTGTTGCTTCAGGCCACCTCAGCAGATCTGGAGGCTGATTGGGAAGGTTGCTGTATGGAGTGACCATGTTTTGGAGCAGCTGCCGTGTTCCTGCGTCCTTGTTCACCATCATGCTGTTTGTGCGCTGGAAGGAATACGTGGGAAAAATCCTAAGCTGTGTCTCACTGGGGTTGTTTTGTACCCACTGGTGTAATTTTCTCCTTTTTTTTCATTTACTGATGGCAAAAAACTCACTGGCCAGTCCTTGGAATTGCCCAGATACGCTTTTATGCAGTGGGAGGGGAAGAAAATCAGGAATGTTGGGATGATGGGAAGGCTCTTGGGAACAGAAAGTCTCCCACTTCTTTTGCTGGCTCAGGCAGCCCTGTCCTTTAAGCCTGCCCTGGCCTTTTGCTGCTGTTATTGCTGGTAGGAAGCTGTTCCTATTCTTGCTTTCTTCCAATTAGAAACTTTTTGTTCCTAACCCTTAAAAGGAATGTTGGTCCATCTCCTGAACATTCCATTGGAGTACTGGAGCTTCCCTTGTGTCCGGTGAGTGCTTGGTGCAAAGTCTGGCAGCCCTGGCATGCAATGCTGTGTTTGCTTCCAGAATCCATAGCTTTTTAAAAGCACTTGGAGCACTGAGGTATGAGGTGAGCAAAATAAAATGAAATGATGGGCTGCCAATACCACATGTAATTGATGTGGTGACGGTGACACATGGGATAACAGAAGGGGGAGATTGATTGTGCTGTTCTAAGCCTGACAGTGTCAGAGGATGCTGTGTGCTAGAAGGGCAAAGCTGGCCTCTTGCTATGAGCCTGTCCGAGCCCCAGGATTGATTGATTAGTCCCAGGTAACGAGACTTTCCCAGATCCTTCTCTGAAACCGTGAAGTTATAGTTATAAAACAGAAATAGCTGTCACAGCTGGCTAGGCAGTTACAAGCCCTCCGGACAGCTCAGGGGCTGCGGAGAGCCTGGGGCTGCCAGCTTTGTACCACAGCTCGGTGCTTAACACTGTTAAAACACATGGGTAAGATCCAGATTTGGCTGAGCAGGAGCGGAGCAGGTGGAGATGTTTGGCTGTCAGCACATCGCCCCGGCAGCTGGTGGCACAAATCCAAAGGCAGCTGCTTATCTTCAGGAAGGGGCTGTTGCTGGGGCGAGTCGGGCTGACACAGAAAAAGCTGCCCCTGTGTTTGGAGTGGTGGTAGTGAGGGTTTTATCTAGAGCAGGAGTTGAGCAGGCGTGTGAGGACGGGGCTCTGGGGTGCGAGAGACATCCGCTGTGTTTTGGAGTGATTGGTTTGGCATTTTTCAGATCCAAATCCATGTGAAAATAACTGCTGCATGGACAGACTGGAAGTCTGCCTCTGCTCCCAACAGCTGCTCTGGACTTGTGAAGGCCAAAACAAAAAGCACGCAGCCGGGGTCAAACAGCTCTGAGCATCTGTCTCCCTTCAATTCTTCCAGCACAGTTCTGCTCCCTGCTTGCTGTCATACATCTCTGCATGCCCAAGGCAATGGCTCTCAGGAGCACCAGGCTGAGGAGAGTAGATCCATGTATATCACCACTGGCATTGGAAAAGGTCCTTGTCCGTTCTGCTGCCTCAAGTGGGAAAGATACTTGGGGACTGAAGAGAAAAGGATCTTTGGGGAACTGTGTCTGAAGAGTGATGGTCCCTATGTAGTCCCCTAGGAGTAGCTTCGCTTGAGCCTTAATCATGGATCACACATGGTTTAGTGGTGGAGTTGGCAGTGTGGGGTTAATGGGTGGACTTGATGATCTTAAAGGTCTTTTCCAGCCTAAAAGATTCTATGATTCTATAGAGGCTGGGAAAAGTATGGTAGGGTTAGATCCTTCTTAAATGCAGTTATGCCTGTTCCAGCTTGTTTTATCATGCTGGTAGGTGAGGTTTCTGCAAGGGAGTGTGATATTCTCTCTCTAGGCATCTCACCCATTGGTCCAGGCAAGTCATGTTCCTCCTCTGCTTTCCCTGATGCTAAGGGGATCTTGTAGCACTCATGTCCTAGCTCCCAGCGTCTCCGGGTGATTTCCACCTTGTGTATTTGTCTCACACCATTGAGGACCATCTCCGGGCTGGGTGGTAGCGTCAACTCCCTTCTGTTTGGTGGGCTGGTGCCTTTGTTGGATGTGTCCTGCTCTATTAAGAATAACAACATGGTGGTGGTGGTGTTTTTTAGGAGTTGATTGTTCTGAAGCAGTGGAGTGAGAGACGCAGGAGGAGGCGGCACTGGCGCAACCAAGTAGAAAGTAATGAAATGGAGCCTGAGTGAGAAGGACGGAGGGAAAGGGGGCAGAATGACAGCATGAAGGAGAATCACTTGTTCACCTTCAATCAATTCCTGCCTTTTCTCGTGGTCACACATGCCTTTGTGCAGCTGAGCATGCACGGGCAGGGAGGGGAGAGGCGGCACATTGTCAGGAGCTGTTAGGAAATACATTTGTCAACAACGGGGCATGGGCCAGAGTGAAAGGAAGGAGGTGGCTGTCACTGTAGCCTTTTATTTATTGATGGTTTTGTTTTGTTCCTGTCTTGGGAAGAGCTCACCTAGGGAGCTGAGTGGGGAGGTGTGGAAGGAATGGGCCCAGTTGCAGTATTTATGGCTCTCACCCACTGCTAACTGCTCTCAGGTGGGGATGCTTGGCCAGGGCAGCAGCCAGGTTCACTTTGTCTTCACCCTTCCGCCAGCAGAGCTGGCTCCTGGAATTTGCCTCCATTTGTAGTTCCCACAGGTTAGCAGGAGTTACAGCTGGAAAACATCTGTCCCACAGGAGCCATTCCTCTTGGGAACAGTGTGCTTGGTGTGGTGGCCCTCCTGGATAACTGCTGTCTCCTGCCTGTAGATGCTTTACCTGCAGTTTCTGATGGGTGATCTGAGCTTGCTGAGGGCATGCCTCTCTGCACCAACTCATCAGAAGATGACCATTTTCATTGCAGTGGAGTCTCACTCCCAGTTCCAGTGCATGATCTCTCTCTTCCCAGCCCTGCCATTTCTCTTAAAAGCATTTCTCCCTTAAAGGTTTGAGTCTGTGGGATCCTAACTCTCTTGTGTTCTTCAGATGTGGCTTAGTGTCTTCCCAAAGAATAGCTGCGTGCTTGGATAAGCTGGTGGCTTTGTGTAGCCTTTTGAAGAGCTGTGCATATTAAGGGAATTAACTAATTCTACCATAAGTTTAAGTCTTTGTGAGCAAATTCTTGGTTGTACAGAAAAATGCCATTTCCATCATCTAGTGCTCATTGTGCGTGAAAGCAGATGGGTGATCTGCTGGTGGGATGAGAGAGTTGAATATTGTGCTTTGGGCAGTAAGGGCATGATGAAGGTTGGGAGCCATTGTTTTGGGCATGGATCAGGTGCACACAACGGGCTTCCTGTTGTTTGTGCTTTCCAGAAGTCTCAGACAGCAGAGGTTTGACTGTTTGTGAGCAGCCTAGGGTGGCTTTGTTTTGGACAAGCCTCTTGTGTTCCTGTACCTCAGCATCCCCTTGCACCGTATGAAGGAGCAGTGGTGGAGCTCACTGCCCTGTGAAGCATTTGCAGAGTCCTCACTTATGAACCTCTTCAGAGGTGCTGAGGAGTCACTGACAGCGCTGACGGTCACTTCCCTCTAATCTCTACATTGAGGTGTATTTTTATACATGTATATTCCCTTCCTTTCTAGGTTTGGAAGAAGCTTCTAAGCTCTCAAGCTCCCCGAATCAGTGTCTTCATGGCAGTGCCCTCTATCTATGTCAAGCTGATAGAGTACTACGACAATCATTTCTCTCAGCCACAAGTGCAGGATTTTGTGCGTGCCTTTTGCCAAGAGAACATCAGGTAGGTGAGCAATGCCCCTGTGGGCAGGGGCTGCTGGTGGCTGGCTGTCTCCATGGTGGATCTGATGAGTTTGCTTTTCAGCATCACCTCTCTGCAGTGCTGGCTGTTGTGCTTTAGTGTCTCTTTGACAAGGACAAGGGTGACGTTATTTAATTATAAGCCACTCTTGCATGGTAAAGCCAGAAGGGGTCTGTGTGCTCATTATATGTGTCACCCTACATAACACAAGACTGAGGACTTTGTGCTGCAACCCAAGCTTGTACTGCAGTATCTCTTTTAGGAGTCTGTCCTATCTTAACATAAAACCAATATCAGACAGAGAATCTTCTTCTGAGGAACATCTTTGCTACTGGTTAAAAGGTTTCGAGGGCTTCTGTCTTAAGATTTTATGCAGGAGCAGACTATATGTAACCCTGTGTTAGACTGCAATCCCCCGGAGCACAGGTAATCTTGAATACTTTCTTACATGAGTTTCCTTGCTCAGGTTAATGGTTTCAGGCTCAGCAGCCCTGCCTGTGCCTGTCCTGGAGAAGTGGAAGAGCATCACTGGGCACACATTGCTGGAGAGGTATGGGATGACTGAAATTGGGATGGCGCTTTCTAACCCTTTGCATGGAGTCCGTGTCCCAGGTAGGAGTCTCTAGAGAGTGCACATTGTTTGGAGGCATTTGGCTGTGAAGTATTCTTGTCTTTTTTCATCACAGAGAATAAATACCTAATCACCATTTGTCATGTTTGAGGAGCAGGCTACAGTAGGAATGATGATGGTAGGGGAATTGGCCTTGGGAAGCCAGGTAGGGGATAGGGGTGCATGGGTAGTAGCTGATGGGTTTCCCTGGGATCACTGATCATGGTGGATTGGCAAAGCTGTGTGTGCAGAGCTTGCAGTGGTGTATGCTGACCTGAGCAGCCAGCCTGGTTCTATCCAGGAGGCAGAGGCCATATTGATGCTTTATTATTCCCAAAGTCTTAGCAAGCTCAAGCACTGTGATGGGACTGCATCATCGGCTCCTGCTCTTTGGGGTTGTATTTATGTGTGGTGTTGACACAGGGTTCTCCACAAAGCAGTTCTTGTCCAACTGATCAGTACTGAATACTTAAAATAGGATGTCTGCTCACTCTTATTTTAGTGCATGTTTCTTGGCTCTTCAGGAATTAGAACTTGTCACACCTCGTTGTACACTGTGGTTCTGTTCTCTCCTTGTCTTCCCTCACTTCTCTTAGCTACACTTCATGCCTCCTCTCAATATCTGTACTTTATGTAACCTACCCAGAAATTGATCTGAAACATTCAAAATATGAAATGCCCCCACCCTCCCTTTGGTTAAAAACGTGGCCATCTGTCTGCCAAGCAACCCAGCCCACCACTATGCCACCTTCTCCCCACACACTGTCTGCATATGCATGGTACCATATGCATCATCTTGGTTTCCAGTGTCTTGGGGGATCAGTGCTACCCAGGGGGCTGTCCAGGGCATCGTGGCTCCCCACAGCACCCCATGGGATGCAGAGGCTGTGCCCCTGCAGAGATTGCACAGGATGAGAAGCTATAGCTGCCCCACACTGGCTCCTCATCTTGAGAACAGGTCAGGGCTAGTGTGAAATACAATCTCTAGTTTACTTTTGCAGAGTAACTGTCATTCCCCTATCCCAGCTCAGCCAGTCTTCCCTTCCTTCAGAAGCCCCAGTGCTGCAGGCAGGAGAGAGAAGCAGGCAGGGAAACAAAATTCTCACCTGCATGAGCTCGAGCTCTCCGTATGCCCCATGCACCATCTGATGGTGCAGAGATCATTTGAATGTCTGTATGCCATGGTTATATTTGTTTTTCATTCGCCTTCAGGAGGAGAAATGAGTGGAGGCTCTAGAAATTTCCCAGGAGACAAGAGGAGAAAAGAAGTAAGACTGAAAGTAACATAGTCAAGACAGATGCTGACACTCAGAAAGGCAGCTTCTGTTTCAGAGCTGGGTGGCAGAGCTGGGGCAGAATCCCTGAGGGCACCAAGGTCTGCAGAGGAGGTGGGAACAAATCCTCTCATGCAGCTACAAGCAGAGGGCCTGTGGGTAATGGCTGTCTGACTGTCATTCCAGCCACTGTCTAGGGGATGCTGCAGCCCTAAGGGGAGGGAGAGGAGCATCTCACAAAGGTGTGAATCAGTGAGAGACCTTCCAGAAAGAAGTCTATAATTGAATAGGCTTGATTAATTTATTTCAGAAAGTGTCACCTGGGAAGCAGATGGGTGAAGCTGAGACATCATTTACTGGAGCCTTGAAAAAGCTTTTGATATACTACCCCATTAGAGGCTGGGATGTAAGGTCACCAGGTAGCACAGAGTGTCCAGTGCAAGAGAGTCAACTGAGAGTCAAATGCAATGATGGGCTGGGAACAGAGAATGGGTAGGAGGAGGAGTTAAGTGTCTGGAGAAAAGGCCTCAGATGGCACTGATAGGTGCTAGGCAGAGGTGACCTCAGACCTGCAGCCTGGCCAGAGCAATTACTAGCTGTATTTTGAAAAAGGAGCACCACAGGCATGGCATTTTACCCTGCAGGTAACTCCAGGAATCCTCACACTTGCCAGGGGATTTCTCCTGCAATGGAAGCAGCACACATCCTTCTCTACTGCTTCATGAGCCTCTGAGGAGAGGTCCTGAGGCTTCCCTTGCCTTCTTCCACCCACTTGGTGTGGCTGGGGAAGAGTTGAGTCCTTGGAGCCTGCCCATGTCACCACTGGTGTCTGGCAGTGTGGCATCATTATCCACCCACAGCACAGGTCTGAAGGGTCGTGAGCTTTAATTTCCAGAAGAAGAAAAGATGAAAGATTTGAAAGATAAATGTTTGCTTGTATATGGTTAAAACCCTGTTTAAAATGCCTCTGTTTTCACCAGCTCTCATTCTAATCCCCCTGGTGCTGTTACTGTGAAGGGAGATGAATAATTCATGGATGGAGAATGCCTCACTGGGCCTAATCACCACTTTAATTGGAGGTTTAGATCAGAGGCAGCTAATAGCTCCTACAGCGGGGACTCCGTGTATTGTTGACAGTGAGATCGTTGAGTGCCTTATCGTTGGCCTGTTTCAATTCTCCCAGGACACCACTGCACATAACAGCATCGAGGTAACCAGATACCGAAGGACACAGACTGCAGGGCCAATTAAATTTATCTGGGAAGAGCTGACAACTTTTTTAAACAGAGGAGAACTGGTGAAAGAATAATAGTGTCACTCCTTCCTGACTGCAGCCTGGCTGGTGTCGGCTGAGCTGACACCACAGGCATGCTGCCAGCATTTCTTAACATTCAAATTGGAGATAGCTGGGAGGGAGAGAGAGGGGAAAGAGCAGGGATTTCTTCCCAGTTTCCCCTTGGGATCATGGCTGGGGACTAAAGGAAGTGAGTGCTGAGTGTAGACCCCCTCTGATCACCTGTAGACTGCAGTCTGGGTGAAGCTAGGACTTCCAGTGTTGTTCCTTAGGGAACAGGCTCAACCTTCTGGTGACTTGTTGAGGTCTGCATGGCATGTATCTTGATATGGTGGATGGGCCTGAGAAGCTCTAGTCATTGTTTTTGCATGACTTTTATTAACGCACTCGGGTTCATGTAGCTGTAATCAATGTTGTGGGCATTTTCAGCCTTTGCAGATGTTGGTTTCCAGGTTTGTATTTTTCCTAAATATCAGAAAGCCTTTTCCAGACTGAATACAAGGAGGCAGCTCTCTATGAGGGACTTACTCTATGTGTTAGTTTTACATTAGCCAAGTAGAAAATAAGTTGATGGAGCTGTATTTGTAACTGTGATCTGAAACACTGTGAGGGGGACATGTTGCCTTCTCTGTGTCTTCAGCTTTGGCAGCACTCAGCTAATCTTTTATATTTCATTCTCAAAGACTGAGACTGGAAGTGGGCACTAGTCATTGAGTCCTATTGCCTGTGAATCAGTCACATTCCTTCATTGAGGTCAGTAGCTTCCATACAGGGAAGAAGCATCTTCCAGGAAAGCATCCATCCGATCTTGATTTGAAAGCTTGCAGAGATGGCAAGTCTGTGAGAGCCCATGGTGGTTCGTTGCACTGGTTACTGCTCACTCCATGAGCGTTATGAGACTGACTTTGCAGCATCTCCCTGCTGTCCCTTGCAGCATCTCCCACGTGTCCCAGGCAGGTTGGAGGCTGTTCACACAAGGCATTTTTCGCACTGGAGAAAATATTCCCATAGAAATCTAGAAGGTGGCTTCATAAGCTTGGCATGCAAACATTGAGGGTGTTTTCTGTGCATTGTTACATGCTTTGAATCATCCTGGAGCTTACCATGGCAGGTACCAGACTGTTTAAAATACATAAAGACCTTGGCAGGGTACCTCAAGGCATTTCTTCTGGCTCATGCTTCTTCCTCACCCTGCTGCAGTCCTCTGTCTCTGACTCCTGGCAGTGTCTGCCCATGGAATAAGAGCAGCCCAAGTGATGCTTGTAAGAGAAGGACCTGGATGCATGTTGGGTGACCTGAATGCCGAAGGCAATTTCAAGCTGAACAGACACGCATCGCAGAACTGCCACGTCGCTTTCTGTTTATTTCTTGCCAGATTTGCTAATTGTTCGGGTAGTTTCACTGCAATAAAATCTCACTCCCTCATAGCCCATCTGCTCTTAGCTGATCCTGCAGGGATGCCATAAATCTGGGCTACGATGACATATCTATTTCCATGGCAACTGACCAATGTAGCAAACAAAATCATGATGTCACAGATACCACATCTCCAGGGCTTGAGCAGGAGAATGAGACCAGGATAGGGAAAATGCCACTTGAACCCAAATGCCTCAGATACAGATGACAAGGGGAAGACAATACTGAGCTTCAGGTCCTGCACACCTTGGTCTAAGGACTTTGCAATGTCAAGCCTAGCTGACTTAGAAAGCATCATCAGCTTGAGGCTCTCCGGGGGGGGGGAATTGATCATCTCTTAAAATAGAGAGATCTCTTACTGATTTAAGCTCAGATTTATGCAGTCCTCTAGAGCCCTAGGTAGCTCTGTGCCCATGTCTCTCTCCCCAGTCACAGGGGATGAAAGTCATGGTTCTCATCTTGCACTGAGAGTGGTTTCATGCTGTTGAGATGCAGAGGGAAACCAGCAGATGCCCTCAACTCCTGGTGGATGCTGGGCCTTGAGCCTCTCATGAGACAAAAGTCACAAGAACAAAACTGTCCTGTCCTCTGTGCTTTCAGATGCTCACCAAGAAAAGCATGCACTAAACCAAAGGGTGGGAATGCTGCAGACTGCAGGTTGGGGAGCTCTAGGTCAGCAGAACCAGCTTGGAGCTTAAAAGCAGTTGTTCATGACACTGTGTCAGATTCCCTGGCTTTGAAAATTGAAACCTGTGGAAGAGTGATGTGGTTTTGATCTCTGCTTTTCTCCTGTGATGTTTTATATACAGTGTATTGATGTCTCATAAAACTGAGATAATCCCTTGCAATTCTCACACTGTTAAGCCTTTGCCTTTTCTGTCAAATCCAGGCTTTAGAGAAGCAGTGAGCCACTGTAGTAATCATTGTGCTCTTTCTTTTCACGTCTTTGTGTAGGTTTCATGGTGCCTTTTTTTTTTTTTTCTTTACAAAAAGACAGCTTCATTATTGGGCTACGAAGCTGTGCTGATGTCTTCAAAGACCGGCCAAGAGAGACTGCTCAGGGCTGGAGACACATTTGTTTTCCTAGGCATTTCCAACACTGCCTGCTCAGCGAACAACGGCGTGTTGCACTGCAGTGACATTTGCATGCAGACATATGATGTGATTGAAGCCTTCCTGAAGGATAACCCCCTGCTAGGAAGTTCTTTAGTGCCAGCACAGTCTGCAGATGCCATTGATAGACGAGCAGCTGCTCTTTTGCATCCTTGATTTTGTTGTTTCCCAGAGGCTGTCCACTGTTTCACTGCTGTTTTCCTTCATAGGTTCTGTGGGCACCCCACTGCCAGGGGTAGAAGTGCGCATTGTCACTGAGACCTTGAAGAGTGGTGCTCGTTCCTATGCCATCCATGCTCAGGGAGATGAAGACAGCACACAGGTAGTGCTCATCCATGTTCTCTACTGCTTCACTTGTCTCATGAGTTCTCTCCTCCCCAGCTCTTTGAAGCCTCAAGGACTGAAGCTTGCACTGCTGTTACTCCCAGGAACTTGGTGATGCTTTTAGAATGTCTCTTTTTTTGTGTTCTTCTTTGTGTTACTATAGCCCTGTTACTTTGCAGACTGCACAAGTGTGGTCCTTGCTGCATAGATGAACAACATCTGAGAGAATAACACCCTCTGCGTGGGAGTGGGAGGTGAAGGCTGTGGTACAAGGGCTATGGGATAAGATGATATTGTATCTGCTGAGGCTGTTGATGCCCTGGAGGAAGGTGATGAGTTAAGCAGTTTCTGGCCTTTGAAAGGCAGGACAAAAAGTTGAAATCTACTGCAGAAGGTAAAAACAAGGCATAGAAGGGAATTCAGGTGAACCCTACTCTGCTTCAAAGAGTCACTAAATATCTGCAGTCTGGAGGAGAGGATGAGTGATTTCTAACCCTGTGTTTATTTCACTGGGTTTGGTCAGGGGGTTAGCAGTGAGAGTTGGAAGGGCAGGACTGGTGGCCTTGGGGGTTGCATTCATTTCAAAACAGATGAGGGGGGAACTCATCAGGTTTCCATGAAGGTCCAGCTGCATACCGAGCTCTAACAGCCACGTGATATCTGCACCAGCAGTTCTGCTGTCCCAGATGTCCATGATGATGAAGCAGTTGAGCCCTTTTCCCTATGAACTGTCCCTGTGTTGGGGTGCTGTGTGTTCCCTGCTGCAGAAGCAGCCCCCAGCCCAACATCCAGGGTATCCTGCTGCCTCAGCCCCTTTCTCTCCCCACAGAAATGGCTGAGCAAGGTCTGCATTCCTGCCACATCTCCTTTGCACCCTCATTGCGGTGCAGGTCATGTTGCCTCTGGCAGATCAATAGCCAGGTGATGTACAGGCTCAGCTGAGTAGATGGATGTTGTATGCGTGAGAGAAATTGCTCCAGCAGTTGTGTGCACCGTGTGGGTGGGAGACAGACAGGCGTGAGATTCAACCTGAAATATGTGGCTTCACTCATTCCTCTGGGGAAATAGCTTCATCATCTAGCAACGGACATGCCAAGGGTTCAAAAGGAGCTTCCTGGTCTGCAGCAGGGAATACCAGAGATGCTGCTGATGTTAAGTACTGGTGAAAGGCTGAAGAAAGCCGTTTTTCCTCTAGGTTATCTGTGCTGGCAGCTGGAGGAGCTAGCGGGACCACAAGCAGCCCCATGTGCATTGTGGTCAGGCTGCAGCAGGTTGCCTTTTGTGTCCTGATGCCAAAACAGAGCACTGCATCCCACCCCAGACGTACAAAATGAGCCCAGGGGAGAGCTGAGAGGGACCGCTCTGGGCAGGGATTGTGGTGTAGCTGGACAGTGAGCAAAGCAGGAGACCTGGGGTGGCTGCCCTGGTGCAGCACTCAACACATAGGAAGCTGCTTCCTGTTTATATCACTTCACTGGATGAGTGTTACATCTCATGGTTTTGTCCCCTCATCCTGGAGTTAGCTTTTGGCCTTTTTTTTTTTTTTTCCACTTGTGTGAAACTGAGACATGAAATAGAATGTGTCCATTTTAATAATGATCCTGTAATGCTTTTTTTACCCTAAGGGATCCGTGAGCTCTTTACGAATTGGGTCTTAGACACAAGAATCCCCATAGTGCAGCTACTTCCAGGATGAAATGTGGATGTTTGTTATTATTCTGAATTATAAGAGGAAAAAAACCCTAATTTTTTTTTTTTTTTTTGTCTGCTCAATACTCCTTCCCCTTCCTTCTGTTTGTATTGAGTGACCAGAGAAGAAGGGGAGCCCAGATGACCTGTGTCTGGTGCTGGAAGCCCACCACCCTCTGAGGTTTCTGACGGCTGAGACCTACGTAACTATTTCCTCTGGCTTCAGGCTGATTGAGTTCATATTTGGGATAGAGGAATTGCCCTTTTATCCCATCCATTTGTCACATACACTCTTCAGCCCCCAGTGCGGGCTGCTGAGTTCCATAGCAATGCCTCATGGTGCTCCCAGGGGCTCCCATCAGCACTGGTGTGTTGGCCCCGTGCCCCTGGCTGACGGCTGACTTTCCGTCAGGCTATCCCTTGGGGGTTTTATGAATGTTCTGGTGAATTCTCAAGATATCACCCATGGAGGGTGTGGGAGGTGGTAGAGTTTGCCTCTGGTTGTTGGCTGAGGGGTTGGTCCCTCTCTGAGCCCATCTCGCCCCTTGTCCCAGCTTAACTGAGAGTTTCTGCAGGCTGAGGGAGAGAAACGGTCCCATCTGCTCTGAGTGACACTAGGTGACAGTGGCTCCTGTGTTGCTCCAGGACATCCAGGAGCAGAGTGGATCTGCTGCCTCTGTCCTTGGGACTGTCAAAAGGGCTGTGACAAAGTGGGAAAAACGGTCCCTGCTCTTAGTGTGTCTTGGCACAGATGGATGCATGGGGATGCCAGGAGTTTGGCTTCTGTCTGGTCTGTGTATGGAGTGTGACTTTCCATTGCATGGGCAGGTGGCATCCGTGGTGGCATACCTCTTGTCCCAGTGACAGTGTCATTTCACTGATTCACACCTGTGGTTGCAGGCAGAAAGCCTCACCTGCTGCCTGTTCCTGCCCTGAGATGCTGCTGCTGGCACACTCTGTGCATCATGCTTGGTTAATAATTTATGTCAGAAGAGAGTACGTCAGTGGAATTTATTTAAAACAAGAGGATCTGACAGGCCCAATGCTCATCATGCTCCACCAGGCAAGGAAAGGTCTGGCTCTGTTTCAGATCAGCTCTTCCGTGGTGAAGGGGCTGTCCCCAGAATGAGAATACCTTGTCGGTGTTCCCTGCCTTGGTCGTGCCACTGGACATGGCCTTTTCCATGCCTCTTATGAGGAGGGACACACGTATTTGGCCTCACCTCCCTTGCAGGAGGGCTCTGAGGCTTACAGCATCTAAGTAGGTCTCTGGTGTGGTCCTGGCAAAGGCAGCGGGGTCCGTATGGAAGGACAGCAATGGTGAGGCCGGTGCAGAAAGCACACAGCCCACTCAGCGCCCGCTCTGCCTGTGTTTGATATGAGCATCTGCAGCCTCATCGCTGCTCTGGGCATTTCTCTCTGTTCTGGCATTGATACTGTGAAAAAGTCCCAAATGTCACGTAATGGATTGCTGGAAATAAACACCTCCCGGCAGCAGGGCCGGCACAGGCAGCGCCTGCCGTCTGCTTCAGTTACACAACTTTCAGGGCAGGGATCTCTCTCTGTACACAGAAAGCGCGGCGCACATCTGTGCCACTGCACAGATAATAATGAAACTGCCACCCCAGAGCTGGTCCTGGCCACGGTGGGGACGTGGGGCTGTGCCTGGCGGCATGTAGGACATGGTGTGGCAGATCTGGTGGGATGCTGAGCACCCCAGTAGGAGCTGGGCTGCAAGCCATCTCTTCTCACCAGGCTCTCAGCTCCTGCTTGCAGGTGATCTCGGTGCCGGCGGGTTAGGCGCATTGTCAGGGCAATCTGTGAGGCGTTCACACCTCGGCTCCACGGTGCAGAAACCCTGGCTGTGAGCAGAAAGAGCACCTGCCTTTGCCAAGGAAATCATTTGCTGTATGGAGCCTTGCAAGGTCACTGCCTTCCTGGCTCGCGTTGGGTTGAGGTTTCTGCCTTCTGCTCCATCCTGACAACAGCAGACAACAGACTTTGCCCGAGCTGTTTCTTCCCCACTAACACTGTCTCTCCCATTAGGTGCTGGGGCATTGCTCCGTTTCCTTTCACACTGTCACCCTTTAGACACATTTGCACGTCCTGCTGCAGTGAGATGCAAACAGGAGCTCGGCAGCATCGTGGTGGTGGCAGAGGAAGGCTGTGGGTGGTGGGAGCAGGGAGGTAGGAAGCGTTTCTGCTTTGCCATCCGGTAACTGCCTGAGCTTGCAGCAGGGGACTGCTGTAATTTGCAAAGCTGGTTTCTGGCACACCCTGAAGATCAATAATCTACTTAGCTGAAAGTTTGCTGGATCTCTGTTCTTCCCTTCATTTTCTCCCACCCCTTGATTAGAGTGCTGGATTCCTTTCATGCGTGTGCTCCAGCCCTTCGATCTTGCAGCTCTCATGAGCCTTGTGCTCCATTGCATCCAGTTTGCACAGATTTTCTAGCTGGCTCTTGTGCTGCTTCTGTAGTTATTGCTGCACCCTGGGCCGTGAGCTGGTTTCCTGAGCTGACACAGACCCATAAGCCATGAGGCTGTCAGCTGTGCCCTGCTTGAAGCTGCACCATCACTGCCAACACCAAAAGGTGCTCCAGCCTGATGAGATCCCCTCACTGCACGGTCTGTTCCCAGCCAAGGATGCTCTGCAACACGCTGTGGGACAGGGCCACCTTGGTGGGGCAGGAGGTGTCAATCCCCATTGGAGTTGCAGTGCTTGCACCCTGACACAGCATCCTCCACCTCTCCCTCTGCAGGAGTGTGGTGACACAGAACGTGGTCCTCTGAAGAGATGCTGTCCTCTGAGTGCTTGGAGAAGTGCTTCTCCTCCCATACATCCCTGGGGAGCAGAGTTGTGGAAGCGGATGTCAGGGGACAGCAGGAGCTTTGTCTGCTTTGAGTCTATTGCTCCTGTAGCCGCTCGCATCCAAAGCAGCCCCTAAACTTTTAACCTGCCTTAAGCAGCTGCCTGTTGAGTCCATCTGACCATACAGGCAGGCTCAGTAATCCTCACCCAGAGCCCTGGATGCTTTTTCTCCTGGTCTTTTTTCTCCTTAACTTTTTGGCAGCCCGGGATCTCACTCTCCCATGCCTGACTCCAGCGCACAGGAAAGGGTTACAGCTCTCCAGCGCTGAATGTTTCAGTTTGCTTTGTTCAGTGCAATGCATATTTCATACGCTTAGCTTCCCAGCTGGCAGAGGCCTGGAAACCCTGCAAGCTGTCGGGTATTGTCTCTCTCCTTCTTTATTTGTTTGTTTGTTGGTTGGTAGGGGTTTTTTTGGGTTGTCATTTTTGTTGGGTTTTATTTTTTTTCTTCTGTTTTTTTTCCAAATTGCTCACTCGCACGAAAGCCAAACCTCAGTCCTTGACAATAGGGGTCTATCAATAGATAAATGGTTTCACAGCTGTATCTAATGCAGTGCTCTAGCCAGGGCTTTTATGGTGAGTAATTTTCTCGTGCTGAGGCTGCAAAGGGAGCCGTGTGGGACGTATGGGTTGCAGGAGCTGGCAGCAGGAGGACGCTGCAGCCATGGGTTTTTCTCTCCCCCACCCTCCAAAGGTTGTAATTAGCTCGTTGTTTATCCATATGCAAGCTGTCGTCCTGGACGGGAACCGGCTCGGCTGCGGCCATCCCCTCCCAAAGCCACCAGCATCTCCTGGCCCCTCCTCCCCATGTCCCCTGTGTCCCTGCCATCTGCTAGCAGCTCGCTGCTGGTTGCCAGCACCTCCACAGGGCTGCGGCATTGGGGGCAGCTGCCACCATCACCCTTTGTTATGACCGGAGGCCTTGGCCATTGATGCCCCTGTGGAGGGGCCCAGAATGGCTCCACCTCACTCATGTTCATCCCAGATCCCCAGAGAACCCAGTGGGGAACTCATCACTGAGCTGCCAGGGTTGTCTTGGAGGCTTCCTGGGTGCTTCCTTGCTGCTGCCCGTGGGTGCTGTGGACTTGGGTCCACCTCTCTGGATAGATGCTGCATGGAGGTGCTGTTGCACGTGTACCCCTTATGCATGGTTGTCTCCTCCTCATCCATCCAGGTATTTTTAAACAATTGGTGTGAATGTACCATGATCCCATGTGTAGCTCCTGAGGCTAGAGATAGGTACGTGCCAGGCATTCCTGGAAATGGACAAGTATGGATGCTGGTAGGGATGTGAGCACCAGGGCCAGGGAGTCCTGTCTCTGGCTGTCTCAAGCAGCCACCCCGGGTTCTTCCTTTTCTATCCGGATCAGACCTCAACTGAAAGCAGTTTGTCCTTAATGCTTCTATACTTCTAGAACATCTCCTCCCAATGGTGCAATTTTTCATCTGTTTTCTTGTTTTTCATCCGTATTTTTGTCCCTGCTGCATCACAACCTCATGTACTGCTGCTTCCTGTGGGTCTCTGGATGGTGAACCTTACTCCAGTGTCTCAGTTCCATCTCCCATCAGCAGCTTGCTGCTGTAGGTGCAGGATGTGCTGTGTGGTACTGAATGCCTTCCTCAGGACAGCAAGTCAGTGGTTCTGGGTCAGACTGTTACTTGGAACCTAGGGTGAAACTCGAGTGATGGAGAGTTGCTGGCTGGCTGACAAGGCTGGCTGGCTACCACAGGGGTTCATTGGGATGCTTTGGGCTTCATCACCTCTACCTGGATCTTTGCCCATCTCAGGAATCTTGCCCCTCAGCCACACAATCTCTCCCATCAGTAGCCACCTCCCAGGCAGGCAGTATAGGGATTATGTTGTTGAAGGGAGCCTGGATTATGTCTACTACTTTTCTTCTATCTGGGACATCAGTCTTCAGGTTTTCTGGCACAATCCATCTTTGGTAAATTCATGCTGCATTTTTTCCTATTTTCCATTTGCCTCAGCTTCTTCCAGAAACTCTTCCAAAGCACTCACAGTGCTGGACACTGCAGTCGTATATATTCCAGTTATGATTTCTGTTTCACTGTGTTCCTCTCATCTCCTCAGTGACCTGCCCAAATAATTCAAGTTTCTCCACTTTGTTGCCCAGGCTGCTTTCATTATTGTATAAACATTTTAACTGCTTCTCATTGATCACATCCAGTTCCTTAGTCAACTCAGTGTATCTCATTCTCATGTGTATTTATATCTCCTTCCTTCTTTCTGTCTGTTCTCTGATTTAGGGATTTTTTATGGGCCATAGTTGTATTTTATTTCTTCCTGGTAGAAAAGAGGAGGAGGAGATCATGGTAGCATCATGTCCCCTTGTTTCTCAGCTGAAAACTTTTCTTACCATGGGAGCAGCCTTGATCCCAGAAGACTGTTTCCTTGCACATTGAATTTGAATTTATCTGTCAAGAAGAACCTTCTATCCACAAGTGTTTCCTTTGTCATAGCACTCTCAAGATCTCTATTCATCTCTTTATTGTTTTATGCTTTAATTCCTCCTTGTAGCAGGGGGAAGATTTAGGATATGTGACCTTACTGTATCCTTCACCACACTGGCAGTCTTGGTTCTGTCAGCATGAGAGACAAGGGGTGAGTAGGTTCGTCCCTCTATGGTCCTATCAATCATGCTGCTCGTGGTCTTCAACCTTCTGTATCCTTGCTTGTGCCAAGAGGGCCTGGGAGACCGGGCTGTTTATGTTTGGTATTGTGAGACATGGGATGAAAGCAGCTTTCCTGACGGCCCAGTCACTGGTTCTTGTTTCTACTTGATATTTGCACACCTGAGTCCTTCTGAGCTGTGGGTTCAACCAGATGTGCTTACAACCTCCCTCCTCCCATGATACGCTTGCTGGACCTCTGCTGGGTCGCAGAGGCTGTTCCTGCTGTAGCACATCTTGGGGATGTTTGCCAAAGAGGCCTGGACACACTGGGGAGATGATAAAGCACAGAGGCCAGAAGAAAAAGGTACAGTCTCTGCCCTAGAGTGCTTCCAGCCAAAGGGAGGAGGCGCTGGCCACCACGGGATGGCTTAGCACAAGGAAGCAATTAGAGCTTCTCGGGCAGTGTGTTCATCTGTAGTCACAGCACGTCACAGCCTTGCTGACCTGAACTTTTGAGTGAGGCTTATGAAAAAAGAACTGAAGGTGGGCCACTAATTGAATCCTTGCCTGGTCCTCTGCCTGCCCCTGAGCACCAAATCAGAGCAGGCGTTGTGAGGGCACGTCAGGAGCCTTTCTCTAATGAAGAGAGCTGAGGGAGTGGGAAGATGTGCTGACATCTCGCCTTGTTTATTATCTTCTGAAGCCTGCAAACAAGAGGGATGAGAGCAGCAGCATAGAGAGTTGTTGGTGTTTCTGGAACAGTGTTACACATCTAATTTATGGTGTTAATATAGATCAAGAAGTTCTCTGTCTGTAGAACAATAGCAGAGAGGACTGACCTTTCCCAAACTTGGTATTTTGTTTCTGTGGTTCTTTTGAGATCATCTGGAGTTAATCAGTCTGTTAACTTTCAAAACTCAGTACTGCCTAAAAAGATATACACTCACTTTTGTTTTCAGTGGAGCAACATTTACTGTAAGTAGAGGGTTAGGTTTTTTGAAACTGAGTTTCAGTGTTCTAGCTCAACCGTGCGCCAGCCTTGCTTTTAAATTTATAACCCTCCAAAATGAAAAGTAAATTGATTGTGTTATTCCCAGCCCTTTTATAAAAGTTAACATTGCAAAAACAGATGTGAAATGTGGCCTCGTAGATTACAGCCTGGGCTTAGGGTTTGTTTGGTTGGGGTTTTTTTTTCATTCTCTCTATGCTGTGTCCCTGAGGAATAGAAATCTGCCTTTTTCCAGCAGGAGGAAAATTGTTCTGTGTCTAAATTGCCTCCTGCTACCCTTCTGCAGGATGCTGCAGGACATGGAGCTCAGAGGAATGATAATGCTTTTACAAAACCATGCAACTTAGCAGGGAATTTTTAATTATGAATGTGCGTGAGAGTTCAGATTGCCTGGGAATTTGGTAATGCTTTAGCAAGCCTCACACCTCTAGGACATCCACTCAAATACGGCCCAGGGAGACAGTGATTAAAAGGCACTGCCAAGTGGATTATTGGTCTCCAGCTTCCTTTTAGGAAGCAGGTGAGCATATCCTTACATCCCTCATCAACCCACCACACCAGTCCTGGATGCAGCATGATTGCCTGGTCTGGAAGCAGAGTCTGGGCTTCTCAAGCTCCCATGCTTTCTCCAGGCCAGGGGGGCTGAGCTTTTGGATGCTGTGTTGGAGCAAAGCCTTGGTGTATTGCAGCGCTCTCCTGGCCACCAAAATCCTGATGGGGTGAATGTGTGGTCTTTTGAGAGAGAAGGAGCATGTCTAGAAATGGCAGGTGAGCTTTAGCAGCAGTGGGGTCATGAGTGTGGCAGAGCATCCCGGCTCCGTAGCTTGACCCTGGGGTGCAGAGTGGGATGTGGAGCCGTTCTTTAGGCTTTGTTGTATAATGATATGTTTAAAGCAGACAGAAAAAAAGTTATTACTCTGTGAGAACTGCTAAGATGGTTCCATCACTTCCATAAACCTCACACATATAAATTATTGTCTTCTATTATTCACTTAAAAGGCTAGGTTGCTTAATTATTTTGATCACAGTAATCACTTATTTACAAGGTGGGGAAAAATGCCAAGCATTTCCAAGCTGTGGTAGAGGAGGCAGGGCTGCAGAAGCATTTCCTTCCTCCACACAGATGCTTTTGAGTTTGTTGGTTGCATCAGTGGTGGTGCCCATCCCATGTATACCCCAGGCTGTTCTCTCCTGCTCTGGCAGCAGTGGTGTGATAGAAGCTGGGCTGCTCGGAGCCCAGGGTGGTGGGAGCTGCAGGAGCAGGTTTGGCTGCAGGGAACAAGGCTTCATGGAGCAAGGACTGTGGAAGAGTCAGGCTGTGGCTGGGTAGGAGGGTGGAATGGGGAGTGGGGACCGAGGGACAGAAGTGTAAGTAGGGAAGAGTAGAAGGAAAGTGGTACACAAGATCTGCAGTGCCAGAAGATGCCCCTCACACTGTCCTGCCCCGCTTCACCCCATCCAGGCAAATTGCTCTTCTGTAGATGTGCTGCCTCACATTTCTGGGGTGCAGGAGTGGCAGGGTTCCTTTTATGGTCCCTCCTGATAGGAGGTGCTCTGATTCACAGCCTTTGCTCACCCATGAGAGAGGTTCAGATAATTATTTGGGGGGGGGGCAGGAGGAAGGAAAGGTCTGGTAGAAGTTAAATGTGTCTCTACAAAACCTGTTTGCCACCTGAGGAAGGTGTTTGTTTCTTTTCTGAAGAGCTTGTCTGTCGTCCTCCCAATCCTATCAGCCCAGTAACAAGGTATTACCTCCCTTTACAGCCTCACCTTACAGCTTTCACCCTGTGTCTTCCACATGCTTAGGAATCCACCATGCCTCCCCTTCTTCCCAGCGAAAGACACGCCGCTGAGAGCCTACCTCCATAAAAGCCCCTAATTCCATTAAAGTCCATTACAAGTTCCTCTCCTGCTGTTCCTGAAGGCACGGGGCACCATCCATCAGAGACCACAAGAAAACAAATGGCCACTTTGAACAGATCCCAGGGCCGCTTGCCAAGCGGGGATTCCCAGCTATTTACAAACCACCCTCGCTTCCCCCTAATAGAGGTAAAATGGAAGCAGGGAAAATACACCTTTTAGAATCACCCAGCTTTAGTCCTTCAAAGGATTTATTACAACCTTTTATTTTCATGCGTGGAAAATGGAATCTTATCTGGTATGCTGGCTGGTCCAGCAGAAAGCTATCAGGCAGCAACCTTCAGGAGCACACTATGCCTGGGTGTTAAAAGTTGCTCAAATGCATTAAAGCAGTTGAAAAGTGCATTAAAGTATGGAGCAAGGAGAGGAGATATCTGGGCAATTAACAATCTGATGCTTTCAGCAGCTGCTTGCGACGTCCATCCAGTGCATGAGCAATGGGTGCCACTGAGATTTGCTGCAGAAAGGAAGCACAGACGTTGGCCGTGCTGCTGCCACCAAAATCGCGCTCTCAAAGCGGGTATCAGCCGCGTAGCTTGGTGTCTTTGGGAGTTTAACAGGGATCAGATGCAAGGGGTTGTAGGAGATAAATGCCTCGAACCCTGAATTTTAATTTATGTTGTCTGCAAGCAGCAGAAGCTGCTGGTGCCGGGGTGGTTTGTGTCCCCTCTGCTACACCGGGGAGCAGTGGCACTGACATTCGAAGTGCAGCAAGCAAAATCCTATTAAGATAACGTCACGGCCTTTCTGTTTTACTGTTTGCAAGCCAGCCATAACATCATTAAATTACACAACAGGGAGGTGCCTGCTGCCAAGGAGCTCTGCTCGAGATAAGATGTGGGTTGAGCTGCTGCCAAAATTTGAGTTGATATGACAAGAAATTTGGAGCCGGTTCAAGGCTTGATTCACACAAAACGATGCTGCGTGCAGGTAAACACTGTGCAGGATTGGTCCCTGGGGCAGCTCAGCTGCTCTGAGCTGGGGCACAGTGTGGGTTGTGCAGGCTGGCACTGTGTGATGCCTGTGCAAGGCTGGGCTAGGGCTAGAGACATTCTAGTACCCAAATTTACACCCGTTCTTGGGTTCAGTGCTGACAACCAGAAGACAAAATCTGGCAGGATCTGTAGGTGAAGGTCAGGCAACTGTTCACAGGTCTTTGCCATCCTTACCTCCATCTCCCCTTTCGCAGCTCTTTTGGGGGAGTCAGAAGCAGCCTGACAACTAAAGGGACTGACTTTGGAGGCTTGCAGTAGTATAAAATGCCTGCAATTTGAGGGCAGTTTTGATAGTTGTTGCTAACTGAGATGGTTGGATGGGATCAGGTGGGTTTGGAGGGAGGTGAGGTGGACTTTCCCCTAAGAGGGGAGGTGTTGCTGGCTGGGTTACCCAATGGGCATAATTGGAACTGAGAGTACCTGGGGCACTGGGTTACTCAGGGAAGTTGCTTGTTTTGTGATGTTATGGCTGGGCCAGCAGGAAAAGGAGTGAGGAGAAAGAGCTTCATTGTTAAAAGTACGTACAGCCTCTGTAACAGCACTGCAGCCTTGTTTTGCCAGTCCTTCTGCATCACCCACCATGTCCCTGCCACACAGGCTTTGTGCCTCCTGCCCTTTGGCTGCAGCATATACTGAGGCTCTGGCTCTGCTGGAGCTCAGGTTTCTCTGTGCTGTCCTGCTTGTCTTCTGGTCTTCAGGCTCCCTCTTTCAGATCCCCTGGGGAGAGCTCCCCACCTTGCCATGGCTCAGCATTAATGACCTTTTTCTCCTGCAGCATCTTCCAGACAGTGGAGGTGATGCACAGCCAGGGCTCTGGGCGCTCAGCCCAGCCTGTGGCACGTGGAGTCATCCAGGCAATTCTGCAGAAGCACCTGGGCTCTAAGTGCAGAGATCCTTCTGTCACCCCATCCTCCAAGGCAGGATATCAG
Organism: Pezoporus wallicus; assembly: GCF_028554395.1. Taxonomy (NCBI): domain Eukaryota; kingdom Metazoa; phylum Chordata; class Aves; order Psittaciformes; family Psittacidae; genus Pezoporus; species Pezoporus wallicus. Next base: position 210,946 of record NW_026636904.1, read on the forward strand.
GAAGAAATCACCTTAAAAATTGTGCCTCAAAACAAGCTTTCTAAGCATTTTCCATTAGAGGAGTTTTGTTTCCATCAAAGGGTGCACAGACAAGTGAAGCCTGCTCTGCCCTGGGATTCTGCCCGGTGCTCCAGATCTGCTGTTACCACCTCCCCTCGTGCTGTGTTTCTGTACCCGTTACTGGGATGTTCTCTGCAGAGGGATGGAGCAGTGTATAAAACCACATCTTGGGGTGACCTCCCATCCCAGCACTGGCTTGGCACATCTTCCCTGCAAAAGGACTTTAGGTTAGCATAAGCAGTTTGTGCCTCTCTGGTGCCTCATCTCCTAGCCTGCCTGCCTCCTTACGATTACGAAGCTGTGTGTGCAGGGGAGATGAGATATCATGCCATGTCAGGCAAGTCTGTGACCTTCCTGCAATTCTCCATTTTCCATAACAGCAGGATGTTTGTTTTGTTGCCATAGGAAACCTGCCTGTGCGGGTTTGCGGGGTCCCGTGTTGTCAATACAGCCATTACCTTCCAGTGGGCCTGAAAGGAGCCGAGTGTCCCCAAGAACAAATCCAGTGATGTTTGCTGCCACCTGAGGAAGAAAAGAATGATAGGTTGGCAGTTTTGGAAGGCAAATGGAGCAAGCAGCAGTATGGCAGAGTCACAGGAGTGTGTCAGCCTGTGCCTCACAGTGGCTGCCCTCCTTGCTGCATCACCCAACTGTGGAGGGTAGGAGGATGGTCCTTATCCCTGAGGACACTGCATATCTCATACGTCCAGGGTGAGTGGTGCTGCTGCCTTCAGCACCAGACCAGGATCTGATCTCTCAGGTGTGGGACAGTGGGCTGTGCTTCCCTTACCTAGAATTATTTCCTGGGAGAGAATCCTGACAGAGGCAGGGTGCAGAGAAATCTTGTGAAGCTGGTCTGCGTCAGGCCATCCAGGGGTCAGAAAGGACCATCCCTTTCCCCAAAGTATTTCTTGACCCTTTTCCAAGAGTATTTCCTGCATATTTGCATATGAGACCTCTCCTCTGACAGCAGCTGGAAGGCATCAGCCTGCGTGGACCATGGTTCCAGGATGGAAGTTGTTGTTTTTATACAACACAGATGTATGTTTCCAGTGCTTTTGGATGTCAAAGGCACTTTGGTGAGTCCTTCCATCTGAGGAAAGACATCGTGCAGGTGGGCAGGCTGCATTGGAGGTTGGGAAAGGCTGGAAAGACACGGTGCATGGGTCCTGCTTGTCCCCTACCACAAGGTGGGGGAGCCGATGCAAGGTGGTGGAGCCGATGTGGCTGCAGAACAACTTCTCACTGCCACTCCCTGGGATGCATTCACTGTGTGCTTGTCCTAGGTGACACCAGGTCTGGAGGGACAAGAAGGGGAGCTGCTCGTGAAGGGACCCTCCGTCTTCCGCGAGTACTGGAACAGACCCAAAGAAACAGCAGATGCCTTCACGCCCGATGGCTGGTTCAAAACAGGTACCGCGATGGTTCCCTGCAGCGTACGGCAAAGGGCAGCGAGGGGAGGAGGAGGTAGCAGCTATGGGTCAGCCCCTGGGGTTCCCTGGCTGCTGGGGGGTTTGCACATGGGGGATCACAGCCCAGCTGGGGGTGCAGGTTGGATGCGCTTCAGAACTCCAGGCTCAAGGAGGGGCTTTGCTGTAAGTAGCCTGTTGATGGGGTATGTTTGGGGTCGCTTGCTTGCGAGCATAATATACTGATGTTTAATGTTTTCTGGGGACTTAAACTTTGCAAAATGTGATTAAGTTTAACTTATACAAGGACTACATCAGTGGAAAACCCCCACTAAGCTCCAAGGAGGGGGGATCCATCCTGCTTCCCCTCTTGCCTCCATCATGGTGTCTGCAGGGGAGTTTGTCCTCCTGGTCATGGCTTAGTTAAAGGATTGAAGGCATGAGCATGGGCAGTGTGGCTGCGTGGGGTGGTCTGGGACCATGAGGGAGCCTTTCAAGGGACTGTCATTTGTCAGTCAGAAACTACTAATTGAAGGAATGCTGAGCTTTCTGAGGAAAAATCCCAGCAGGTGTCCTCAGGTTTAGGCTGAGGTTCTGAAATTGCCAGAACCATTTTTTTGCAATAGTGAAAAGCCTGAGTTATCCAAATAAAGAGACCTTTTAATTTGAAACCGAGGCTTGTTTTATTTTTATGTGATACGTTGTGGAAATGCAGAGGAAATGGTGCTTTTCCTGGGTTTTCTCATTTCCCTTCTGGGTTTTCCTTTCCCTTTCAAGAGAGGGAAGAGTTTCTGAAACATAGAATGTTTCCAGGGATGGGAAAACCTGTGGTGTTTGCTTCTTTCAAATAAAACTTGACCAGAAGAGAATACCTTAATAATAATACCTATTGCAGGTGGGGCCTGTGTGTGCCATGGTAGGTTTTATCAAATGTTTGCAGACAGAATAAAGATCCCATTATCCCACTACAGCAGCGGATGCCATTGGGACTGTCCATACCTGGAGCTGCTGTGGCTGGGACAGTAAGTTCTCAGAGGAGAACTCGTAATGGCTAATTGTGCCCATCATGCGGGGTAACAAATTCAGGAGCATACCAGGCTGAAGAGCTTTTTCAGTTGGCATAGATGTGACAGGCCATGAATAAGTTATGTGCTGCAAATTATGCCTCCCACCCTGCATGTGGTGAGCGGTCAGAGGCCCTCCTCAGTCAGAGGTTCTCTGCAGTATGGATTAAACACTGAACCAGCCATGGGATGCGTTGGCAGGCTCTGTCCCTAGCTCCTGGGTGGTATCTCAGTGAGCAGCCTTCCTGCTGCCCCTGCCACTGGCTGGGAGCTGTTTGAGCAGTGGGGTGAAGCCAGGCTGTACCAAGCCCAGCCACCAATTAATCTTGCCAGTGCAGAAGGGGCTGATGGCTCATTTCTGCTGAACCTTAACACAGACACAGCTCTAACTTCCCCATTCCCCTCTCGCTGTGTGTTAGCAGTGCCATCGTGTCAGGAGTCAGGCTGGATTTCTAATGCCTTGTGTGTAATCTTATTTATTTATGGTTCCTGAAGAAGCTGTGATTTATTATCATTGTTATCCCGAAGCAGACATGGAGCTGCCCTGCCGGCAGTGTCACCACGGGTCCCCATCCCGGGTGCGTACCATGGGCTGGTACTGGAGCATCATCAGGCGATGCACAGGGTGTGCAGGGCAATCAGCTTTAAAAATTTTTTTAGTCACCACTCCTGATGATTATTTCAGATGCAAAGGAATAGCATGCATTAATTATTGCAAAGAGATGTCTTTAGGAGAAAATGATTTTGAAATTCAGTTTAATTTCATTGTAATGCGCTGCAAACAGGAAGGGAGTATGTGTGTTTAATTGGCTCTCGGGGGTAAGGCCGGGAAGATGGCATGCCTTTGTCACAGGCCATTAGTGATACAGACTGCATAATGAGAGAGTACAATCAGCTCACAGCTGCTGGCTCCTACGGGGAGAGAATGATATTAAATAGAAATCAGTATAAATTAAACTTAACCCTTTCACTAGCTGAGCAAAACTCAGAGCTAGATATAAGGGGGGAGAAGATACAGGCAGGGGGGCTTGGAGGGTGCTCCAGTGGCCAGGCTGCCTCCCCAGTGTCTCCCACAGCTGTCTAGGGGGGCCTTTAATTCTCTTCCCCTTCCTGTTCCTCCTCTCTTTGCCTTTCTCTCCTTTCCTTCCTCTCCTGACCACTTGCTCTGTCTCTCAAGGATGTCAGGTCAATGGGGCTATTTTTTTCCCCAAGCCTCATTTAGCCAGTGGTGCTGTGAGCAAGCCACATTGCCCCTCGCTTTTCACCACTGTGACAGCCTCTGGAGATCATTCAGAGCTGGCAAGTGTCCCTGTGGTGAGGGAAACGAGGAGGTTGTGTCCCATCATAGCAACTGGGATCCATAGCGTGAATTACCCCTGATAAGCAGAGGTGGGTAACTTCGGGACCATATGGTGACTTTAGGACCGTACTGGCAGAACCCAAAAGAGGCAAGGCCCAGCTGCTGCCAGGCTGTAATCTGCTTCATCTGCCATTTGCATATCATATAGGTCAGTGTTTTAAAGGTGAGGCTGAATGCACGCACATGGTGCTCTCAAAACCCAGGCGATGGTGTTCCTCTCACTGCCAGACCCCACCAAGTGACAGGCAGATCACCTGAAGAGGATGACAGTGTGATTGCAGGCAATGACCAGGTCCCCTATGTCTCTGAGGTCAGGGGGAATGTGCACTAAGCTGCAGCAGGGATGAGTTTTGGAGAGGGTAAACTGGGAATCAGTGTAGGAACTCCCCAGCTGTTATTGTTAATGGTGATCTGAAAACCCAGCGGGCCACAAATGAAGAGTAATCACTGCAGAGGGAATCCCAGCATATTGCTTGTGCTGCACCTCACTGGGAGCCTGTCCCTGGAAGGGCACTGCTCTAGGGTGGTACATGGAGATGGGGCATGTGGGGATGGGTGCCAAACACTGAATGTGGGCTCTGCACATACCCTCCAGCTACACACACAAAGCCAAGAGTCACCAGAGCTCATTCCCTCCTTTGGTTTTGTGATTGGAGTTAACCTGGAGCTGCTGCATGGGGCTCTGTGGTCTGAGTGCCAGTTCCCTTCCATACTTGTCCCCGTGGCGAGGGGTGAGGCTCAAACCTTGCAGGCTGCCTGTTAAAGTGCTCCATCAGGTATTTTTCTGGGGTGCTTCCTGCAATGCAAGGCTCACAAAGGAGTCTTGAGTTTTTAAGTCTTTTCTGGCTGCAGGTCATTTATTTCTCCAGTACCTTCTTCAGGCCAGTTCTTTTGTTTCTGGTTGCTGTTCCCATAAATTGAGTTATCATGGGGTTTAGTAAAGGAACACAAAAAAAATCCAGAGCAAACACTTCCATGGCAGCTGTCATTTTCCTTTCTGATTGACAGCTCCTTTATTAAAATCCCCCTTTCTCCTGTGAAACTGTGTCCTCTAGGTAAACAACCTCACATTGAGGATGGTCATTCCCTCCATGATAGGAGGAAAAAAGAGTGATGCAGACCCTGCTCTCTTTCTAGGAAACACCAAGTGCTCAGTGCAACAACTGCAAACCTGTGCTTCCTCCCTCCGGGATGAGAGGCAAACACCATGTGTGTGCCATGAGGAAGCCTCTGCAGACCTCCCTGTGCTTCGCCTTATCCCAAACATGTGTGTATGTATTGTAGGAAAAAAAAAGGAAGCAGACAAAAAGGCATGATGCTGCTGTGACTTTTTGATGAATTCAAGATTGTGGTTCTTCTGGGGAGCATCTGAACTCGTGGTGTTCCATAGGTGATTTACTGTTGCTCCCATCCTGTTTATTCCCTCTGATTTGCACCGTTGTCTGCCTATTCTCTCATTTCCATCCGAGTGAATCTGATTATTTTTATTGTATTAACGCTGTTGACAAAGCTGCTTAGATCAGTGTCCCCTCCAGCCATTTCCAGGGAGACTGCTGTGTATCCACCTGCTGTCATACATCCAAGCAGCTCCGAGCCCTCGGAGACTGAGACAGACCCAAAGGAAAAATGCCTACGGCTGTCTGTCTCCTGTCACTGCGATACCTTCCCAGCTGTCCTGTGCCCTGCGAGGTGAGAGGCAACCTCCCAGCACGCTCACGTGCTGCTGAGCAGAAGGGTGGAAGAAAGAAAGAAGGAAGAAATGTTATGTGATGAGGGTACTAGAATGCTGGCACAGGTTGCCCAGAGAGATGCTCCAGCCCTGGAAGCATTCAAGGCCAGGCTGGATGGGTTCTGGTAAGCTGGTACAGTTGAAGATGTCCCTGCTTATGGCAGTGGGGTTGCCCCTGTACTGTGCTCTCATGAGACCCCACTTGCAGCACTGTGTGCATTTCTGGTGTCCTCAACCTAAGAAGGATATGTAGCTCTTGGAGCAAGTCCAGAGGAGGCCACTAGGATGATCAGGAGCTGCAGCACTTCCTGTACAAAGACAGGCTGAGAACACTGGGGCTGTTCAGCCTGGAGAAGAGAGGCTGTGTGGAGACCTCAGAGCAGCTTCCAGTATCTGAAGGGGGCCTATGGGGATGCTGGGGAGGAACTCTTCATTAGGAGCTTAGTGACAGGACAAGGGGTAACGGGTTCAGACTTAAACAGGGGAAGTTCAGGTTGGTTACAAGGCAGAAGCTCTTCCCTGTGAGGGTGCTGAGGCACTGGCACAGGGTGCTCAGAGAAGTGGTGAATCCTCCATCCCTGGCAGTGTTCAAGATCAGGTTGGAGCAAGCTGCTCTAGTGGAAGGTGTCCCTGCCCATGGCAGGGGGTTGGAGCTGGATGATCTTAAGGTCCCTTCCAACACAAACCATTCTGTGATTCTGTGATTAGGTGACATGATTCTGTGAGCAATCACTGAGCAAAGCAGCAGGGAAACACCAGCTTCTCTGGTCATCCCACTGCCTAATCATCCATCCCAGCATTGAGATGCTCGTGTCCTTCAGGCTCTGGTGCTCTCAGGTTGTGTTCTCTCTGCCTGGGAGACAGCTGCTGTTGGGCAGGCAGTGGTTTTGGATGTATTAGGAAGGGGACAGAGGGTTTGGGATCGTGATGGAGTTGCACAGAGCAGGGCTGGGTTGGGTGCTTTCTCCAGAGGAATCTGGCAATACAGTGCTGTGCACAGGGGGAGAGATAGGATCAGAAATCAGACTTCTCCCCAAGGGAAGGCCAGCTTCCATTCACATTTACTCATACATCCAGAAAATTAGAACCTGGTGTATTCAGGGAGATTTATTTTCAATTACAGGTTAAGGCTGAGACATGAAATAGCACCGGGTCTGAAAGTAGTGCATAAATCCTGCAACAAATCCATGTATCTCAGCTCCATATAATAAGATTTTATTGATTGCTATATTGTATCTGTCAGAATAAAACTCTCTTAATGCATGCATCAGGATGGGGAAGATAGAAAGCTTGTTGGTAGTAGAATCTGATTCAAGAATCAATGCACTTTGATTAATATGTCGTTAAGAAAGTAAGAGTTATTTAACTTGTTTGATGCACATTTCAGAATGATGACTCATATCTTCTAAGTTTCTTTCTTTAAGCTGCATTGGAAGAAACAGCCTTGTAGCTGTTTTTCACATGGCTAAGTGCTGGTTTATTGCTGAATATTTTCTAGATCATTTTTCACAGGTCACAAACCCCTCAGACTCCAATTAACAATAATTCCTGTGGCCCAAAAAACTTCCTGTGTGCTGTTGAAGACTTTAGATGGAGAATGAATGGGGTGGACTTGCTATCTCTTTATTTCTGGATGTTCCGCTGCGACAGGAGCTCCAGGCAATGAAAAAAAAAAAGGAAAAATAGGAGGAAAGTAAGGAGTTAATCTGGAATAAGACATCATCAGGAGAAACGAGAAGCACCCATCACTTCTGGCAGGCTTTCAGATGCTGCCAAGCTTGGGCAGTCGGCAGCACGCTGAGCATCTGTCTGTGCTTGCTGAACGTGCTGTTCTCTCAGCTCAGGCCTCTTCACTGTGATCCACAAACTTGGGCAGCAAGGACAACCCTTGGCTTGGTGGGGAGCATTGCACTGCACTTCCCAGCTGGATTCAGATATGCACCATGAAACCCCAGTTGAGGGGAGAAACCCAGTGACTCAGTCTGGTTTCAGGTACCTCCTGGTGTCCATCTGTCCTTTTACAGCCTGTATCCAGGTAGCTCTGCTGGCACCAGCACCTTGCCATTCCCAGCCCTGTTCTTTGGAGCTTTCTACCCCACTTGTGATGGAAAAGGCAAAATGCCTGCACTTTTCCAGCACAGAGGAATCTGGGTTTGTAGGAAACATCCTGTGCAGGCCATCCTTGCCCAGACACAGCCCATTCCTCCTATAGGGCTGGCCTCCAAGGGGAAGGGGAAGCAGAAGCAGCAATCAGTGCACACCCCATGCCTCCAACACAGGCTTTTTCCCTGGCACTTGCTTGTCCCCAGAGACAAGCAGGTGTTTCCCTGCCAGGGGAATTGCTTACATTCGTGGGTGTAGCACTGACACCTGAAACACAAAATACTTGAGCCTGATCAAGGCAGATTATAAATAGAAATGCATCCAATTAGCATCCTAATCTGCAGGTTTTCTGTTTGTTTGCAGCATCTTTCCTAGTCACAAACCCAGTTAATGCAAATTCTATTTTTAAATAAAGGATTCCTTAATTAAACATGGTGCAGACGATGTGAGTTACCGGTTTGATAAGCCCAGGGGATGAAGCATTGGCTCCCTCCAAAGCTGGGCTGAGGTTGCTTCTTTTTTGGGTCTGCCATAGCTGAAGCTTGTTGAGTCAGGCAGGAGGGCAGCACTCACCTCCTTCCTTTGCTGGTGGCTTTGAATTTAGACAAAGGACAAAGGAAAGGACACCCCAAAAAGTGCCACATGTATCCCAACCATAGCTTCATGTGCTGCTTTAGGATGGATATCCCACTGGATCTACAGCCCTCATTTAAGAGGTGTTTCTAGAAGTAAACAAGGAAGATGGCATGGTGTCCAGGGCATCAGCTGTGTGTAAAGATTCGTTTCTAATTTCAGAATGTTCCTTCTAACACCATGGAGAGAAAATGCACTTTTTCTGCTTCCTGCCTCGGTATTTATTCTTTCTCCTTGAGAAGACACTATTGCCAGGTTTGCCCAATGGCTGGAAATCTTAGGGTCATCAGGACACGGCAAAATGAAACCCTGTGTTTCCTTGGCTGCTCGTGAGACTGATGTTTTCAGCTGCTCAGAGAGTTTTTTGTAGCCATAAACAAGAGCAGCTTTTGGCACTGAATTTGTTTACTCTCTACAAAGCTCTGCTCTAGTTGTATCAAACATCTTAAATGCCAACTCTTCACTTGTCTGAGAACCTCTGTTACACACATGGTCCACTGTTCAGAGGCATGGGGCAATTGCACCTGAATCTGTGCTATCAGCAGCTACCCACATCCCCAAAATCCAGGCTGTTCATTCTCAGGTCTCTTATTTCCTTTTACCTTTCAAGCTGTGCTGTGGCAGCACTGCTGTTACAGCCTAAAGGGAGAGGGGCTCATGCAGGCTCTGGCTGCCAGGAGAGATGCTTCCCATCCCATCCCAGGGATTAACACAAGGTGTCCTGGCTGCAGCTCCAGCTGGGTTCTGTTGTAAGAGATGTCAAGCTGAGCTCTGCAAGCCTGTCAGAAGATCTAGTGGGACAACTGCAAGCCAGTAAGTGGGTTAAGAGGGGAAGTGCAGGATTGAGCTCAGGATGTGGTAAAGAAATGGGCTGAACAATCATCTTATGATACTTGGCAGAGCCCATTGGATCATTGGCAAGGCTTTCTTTCAAGTGGCTACTCATGGCTATATAAATAATGTGTCTCCTCCAGTCCAGAATTAAAATCCCACAGGGGAAGGGTCAGTATCAAATCAGCTAAGTTCCTGCAGCAGTTGTGCAGGGCACAGGACCGTGGTCCCATCACAGGCACTGTCAAAGCATGGCTGGAATAGGGCCCTGGGGGCTTTCACTGCTCCATGCCTGTGGTTCGGGAGCTGTGAAGACCGTTTTTGTGGTGTCTTTGCTGTCACTGGTTGCCCCATGACCATAGGGCTTTGGAAAGCCTCTCCAGCAGGATGGATACACGCTGCAGGGGTTGTCTGCAACAGTGACTGAGGGGTGGGTTCGTTGTACCCTGCAGAGAGCATCAGGGATGGAAGGTAACGAGTAGGATTGAATGTTAAAGTGATCACCCAAAATCCAGACAGCATTCAGCTTTGCAGATGTCAGGCTGGCAACTCGCTGCTCCAAGGGAGAGTTGTGATCTGTGGACAGACTGTCTGTGCTTTGCTCTTTAGTTCCTTGCCAAGCGCAGCCTGCTGCTGCCTGGCCTCATCCCATTCAATGTACGATGCCCAGCTCTTGGGATGGAGGTTTCACTCTGGCAACAATCTGTCAGGAGTTAAACCTGCCAGTTTGCTCACTCAGAGCTTTTGTAGGAGCTTCACCTCATAGAGGCTGCAGCCATCGGCGGGGATGCTCAAGCAGTTGCACTTTGCATGTTGGGTTTGATGGGTCTGTGTCCTAGCTTGTCGTGTACTGGTGGGCTTCTTTGCACCGGGAGCTTCCCCTAAAGCAGCATGCGGGTGGGAAAGGCTTCCTCATGTCTGTTCTTCAAGCTCGGGTGGTGATGGGTCCTGCCCCTTGCCTGTCACCAGAGATGCCCATCTCAAGAGGATATTTGTTGCAAACAGACTTTCCTTCCACCCTTGGCAATCTATCATTTTTCTGCCTCATTTTGTGTCCTCTGCTTTTCCCTTCCTCCTCGTTTGCCGGGTTTCCCTTTGCTCGAGGCACTCTGCTGGTGCCCAGACAATCTGTTTAGCTTGCTGAACAGTTTTTGGTGTTTGATTTACATAACCCAGCACAGCCGTAAATGGAGCAGGGTCAGGGAATCGCACAAATTGATTACAGCTCGTAGGATGAGCCGGGAAACCAGTGGCCTGGTTTCCTTCCTTCCTCAGCGCAGGAAAGCAAGGGATCGCTTTTAGCAGGCATGATCCAAGACCTTGGTGAGGGTTTTGCTGGGTATTTTACTGGGCTGGTAACAGTGGTGAACATCTCTGGCTTTGAGAGGCTCTTTGCTTTCTACAGGAGTCATCCCTCTGGGTTTCACTCAATTGAGATCACATTTACTTATGCCTAATGGTATTTTGCTGTAAGCAAAAGTAGAGGCTGCTGTATATTTAAGTAAACAATTTAAGGCAGATGATAGCGTTCCTCACATCCCACTACTACCTCTCTTAGTCAACAGCCTCCCATTGTTATCTCTGCTTTATTCAGTAATTCATCTCACTGAAGACTGGGACAGGTCACTGCATGGAAAGGAAGAGGTAGTGCACTCTTTAGCTGTAATTGATCTCTCAGCTGTTCTGCAGAGGGCAGAAGCCAAAGTGAGGGGTTTAGCCTGATGCTTTTCTTATTACAATTATTATTTTTAGTTACCATGCTCATCAAAGTTTCACCAGGGGCTACCACACGTTGCAGCATTTACTTATTTATTAGTCTTTGTCTTCTTCATCTTGTTTTCTGCAGGGATTTCTATAAATATGTAAAAGCTAATGTGAAAAAAAAAAACAACAAAACCAAACCTCAGCGTTTTTCACTTTTACTTACCCATTTTCTTTTCTGGCTTGTCCTCTGGGCAAACCCATCTGCAGTAATTCTGGCTGCCGGCAGTGGTGGGGCTCCTCTGCCCAGCCTGCTTGTGTTTGTATCAGTCACCATGAGGTCCTGCTGATGTTGAGTGAACCTACAATGTCTCAGCCTCCTGACTTCACAAAGCTTGGCTGGTTTACCTGCTCTTTTCTCTTAGAGGTGTATGGCACCATGGAGCAGAGTGTGCAGCTTGGGATGGCTTCATCTGCTGCTTGTCCTTCAGGTCTGCGATGTGCTGAAGGGTTGGAGAGGCTCCTGGTCATGCTGAGCTACACGTGTAGAAGTGAGGTACAGCACCTCTGCCAAGGGCAGGCAGGACCCAGAATGCTGCCACACTTTGCCAAGGTCTGAGTTTTGTGTTCATCTGTTTGCTGTTCTCCTCTCCCAGCTAAAACCTGCTGCCCAGGACTTTGTCTGCTGGCATATGTCATATAAGGGGGGTCTGACCCCAACCCAAGCCAGGGCTGGAGCAGGGGCCATATGCAGCAATCTCCAATGCCCAGAAACAGCCATACAGAGATAAGCCTTTGTATTTGCTAGCCAGATCCTTCTGGCCATTTGGGCATGCTGGGAAGCCTGTTTCACAGAGGGTGGAAGAAGGCTTGACATTTGGAGGGGATGCAGTGGATGATGCTTTCCAAGCTCCCCTAATGTGTCTGCATATGAAGCTGAAGCTTCTAGCTCTGTTCGTCTGGGGGTTTTAGAGAGCTGCCACCACCAGTCTTAAACCAGCCCTTTGCACCCTTGGGGTGAATCCTTCATGAAGGCAGTGTGCAGCAGGACAGGTCCCCCAGGAGTAAACTGTTATTGTGAGCAGAGGCAGGTCTGTGTGAGGGTATGAGCCTACTCACAGTGGTTGGTTGGGTCAGGGTTGTAGAACAGAGCATGGCAGGGGGATTTGCACCCAACATGCTTCATGGTGGGGAAGGAAAGGGGATGTGCAAGCAAGTGGTGAGAGCAGCATGGGGTCAGTGGGAGGAATCCTGGCTTCTCACTGCTGTCCAAGAGGTGAAAGAAGCTCAAGGAACCTTCCAAAAATGTGGATGTAAGGGCAAGGTATCACTGATTTATTAGCTGAGACAAGGGGTAGCTGCACTCCCCATCTGCCCAGCAGCAGGTGCCTGACTCCCCCTGTCCCTTAGCTGGAAGTAGAGTGTGGGAGAGTGCCGCTCAGGATGACTGGGTTGAAATCAGACGTGTCTTATCTGCAGCTTCCACCTTCCAGGTAGCTGGAGATGCTGGCAGCGTTCCCTGCACCGCTCCATCTCCCACTCCAGTGGCACAGCCACCCAGCGAGGGGAGGATTGCCTTATTAGCACAGCTCTTTGTGAGATGCCCTTGAGTGATTAGGGCTTTTTTTTCCAGGTGTGAATGCCAGGGGAGGCTGTACCAGTGCTTCACATTCTTTCATCTCGGCAGGGTTTTGCCCTTTCTCCCAGCGTGGTTCTGACAGCAGGCTCAGCGCTGCTGCCTGTGGAATACAAACAAAGTTCCCCATTACAGAGCATGACAGGAATTCATTCCAGGCTTTTTGTTATTTTTTTTTTTTTCTTTCTGGTTTTTCGCTCTTGCTGGATGCTCCAGGGGTCTCTGGAGAAGTTTTGAGAGTGGGGAATCAGTTGCTTAAACCCCTTTCTCTTAGGAGCAGGCAGCTCTCGCAGATGGGGAGGATGGCAAAGCAGCTTGAAGCTGCAATGCAATTCCCATCCGCTGACCAAGTCAGGGGAGAGGAACCAACACAGCAAGCTGTCTGCATCCCTACATCTCGTAGTAACAGCCATTAGGGCAGTTGGAAGGGTCTGTTCCCCGCTTGCTGAGCTCACAGCGCCTGCCATTAGTGCTAATGGGAGTTAGGCGCGCGCACGGAGAGGCGAGGATGCCCCTGAGCTACAAATCTACTTGGCAATTTTATTATGTAAATAAATGGTGCTTGCACATACACCTGCTGCTGCTGCTGCTTGTGGTGATGTTCATGGCAAGATACGTAAACAAACAGCGATTCCGTTCTAATAGATTTATTTCCTTTCTCGTGAGCCATTAAATTACCTCCAGATTTCACGCAGGTAGAAATCTGTAGCAACGGTGGAATCTCGCTCTGCTTCAGTGGACAGTGGCCTGCAGAGCATGGCAGACACATATTACTGTCAGATGTTGTTTTGGGGGCAGGGGTAGGAGCAACTGGTATTATCCTTGTTATATGGGTGTCTTTGGATGCCCTCACTTGCCCGCAGGGCTCCCGTCATCTCTGAGCAGTTTGCAGTGAGGGAAGCAGCAAACATCCCCATGTCTGGAGGATATTTGGGCTGACCCAAATGCAGACCCTTGGGGCAGCTCCTCTGTCTGATCAGAGGCTGAAGGGCTCTTCCCTTCCAAGGGGTTGAAGCAGAGCTTGCTCTGGACCTTGAGGAGGCTCTGGGCTGGGGTTTCCTAGGAAACTGATCACCCCTCTGCAGAGCATCAGCATCGGGGCTCACCAGATTCCAGCACCACTCACCAATAGATAGGATCTGCAAGGAGAACAGCCAGCTCTGCTCTGAGCTGACCTGCTGGTCCCAACCACAGGAACCTGTCTCTGGGGTGCAGCTGAGTCAGTGCCAGGATTGCTGCTGGTTTGAGGACCACGGTGCTGGCTCTTGTCCTGGGGCAGAGCTGGTCCAGTGGCTCTATGGGGCAGAGCTGGGTTATTGGGAAGGGTTCTGCATTGCACCCAGGAGCCCTGCAACTTGCAGGGGAGGGGAGATGGCTTCCTCATGAATAATTGGTGCATTATTAATATGCATGTGTGTTTTGAAGAAGTTTCAAACTCTCCCCCTCAGGAGCCTTTGATGCTTTATTAATGATTGCGGTGCACACCAAACCCTCGGCATGCTGCATGCCACTGCAGAACCAGCCCGTTTATCTTTGGTCATTGTCTTTTGTGAACCCAGGGAAGGCATTTTGCTGGTCCAAGTGAGTCGTGGATGGACTGGAGATGCCCCAAAGAGCCACTGTGTGTGACAGGCTCTGGAGGAAGCATCAAGCTGGTCTGTGGGAGCTCGGCAAGTCTCCCTGTTGTGGCTGCACAGGGTGGAGAAGGGGTGCAAAGGCAGAGATTCAAGGTATCTTCAAGGTAACTTTGTGCCCTGAATCAGGATTAACAGGAGCTTTCTCAGGTTCCCTTGTAGCTCAAAAGAGGATCCGGGAACCTGCAGAAATAATGATGTCAGAGGTTGGCTTTGATTAACTTTGATGCAGGAAGGCTGCCAGAAAAGCCTAGGGGGTTCCTAATGCATTTCCCATCTGAAGGGGTCTGGAGGACAGAGGGGGAATGGAGCCTGGTTTCAGAGACTCTGTGTGCTGCAGTGCTGGGGTGGATGGGGGTGAGTGGAGAGAGATGTGTGAGCAGGGACACGTGCTGTGACACAAGCGGCCTCTGTGAAGGAGCCCAGATCCGGAATTCCAGAGGTGCTAATTACTGTTAATTAGCTACAATTTGTGCTCATAACCTCTGCTCTTCACCAAGATGGCTGACAGCAGTGACGAACATTATTCATTTCCATGCAATAAATCAAACTGAAGTTGCTTCTGTTATTTAGCCTATCATTTAGCATTTCATTAAATAGATATGTGCACATACATCATCGTTGCCAAGGCTTTGTCAATCCCTTTCAGGAGCAAGGCTGCCTCTAATCAATCCCAGCAGCGCTGTGGAGAGGCTCTGGATTACCGTGTGCCAGGTTAAAATCTCACTGAGCATCCATCAGGCATTGGTAACTCATCAGCTGGTTGCACACCCAGCGTTCAACCAGAATTACTAGCCCTATTGGTGGTGCTGTTGCTCCTAAAGCGAGATGTGGCTTGGAGAGACAAGGTCTCTCTTGGGTGGATGAGGTTGAATTCAGTTGGGGGCTGACCTGCAGCTGCCTCCAAGGTCTGTGTTGGAGGAAGCTTCTGCTGGGCTGGTGCTGGGCTTTCCATCACCTCCTGCATGGAAAGAGCAGCAGCCAAGGGGCTGAGAGCGCTGAGCTTGGGCTCAGAGCTGCTCTGCATCATCCTAGCTGAATCTCTTAATCCTTGCATTGCAGGCAGAGTGGAGATAGATAACAGTTTATGGGGGCATTGCTGCTGTGGACAATAGCAGTAACATTGTCAGGGTGAAGCACGGTGGCAGTGCCCCACACAATAGGACATGGTGGTGGTGGTGGAGGTCGAGCAGCAGTGCTGTGGTTGCACGCTGGAAAGGTCCCCTCTGTTCACTGCTGAGCTGGAGGACGCATTTACTTTCATGGTAGACAGAAATAAAGGAGAAAGTGTGGCATCAAAATGAGCCTGGAGCTACAAAGAGAAGCAATATCCTGGCACTGCAGTAAGTATTTCAGTGCTTGCAGAGCTGAAGAAGCTGAGCACCAATGCAGAACAGCAGCTACTGCTCTTGTGCAACCACAGCAGTGCTGAGCTCGGCTCCTTATGCTGAGGAGCATGGGGGTGCTGAGCAGGGCTGAGCTTTCTGCCAAAGCTTTACCAACCCATCCTTGCAGTCCAGCTTGGAGTGGGGTCTCCCTTTCCTTGCACAGGACCCTGGGGTCCTGCATCTGAACCTGGGCACCTTGGGGTTCAGCCTGGGCCCTGCTTTGCCACAGCATCTTCTTACCATGGCAGCAGAACCATGGCACGCTCAGAGGAGGACTCTGCCTCTTGCTGCTCCAGGGCTGCCGGGTCCAAGCAGCTAACGGGAGCAGCTCCGTGTGGCACCACGCGTTGGATGCCCTTCTCCCGGTGCTCCATAAATAAATTCCCCTAGTCCATCCTAGCACACTGTATCAATCTTGTTTAATAGACTGGAAAGCTTATTGCATGGCGGCAGGTCGCAAAGAGTGTCGAGGTGATGGATTGCACCTTCCCGGAGTCGAGCGTCATTGATATATAATGAAATATTTATGATTTATTCCAGCTAATAAACTGGAGTGAAGTGTGTGATGTATGTGAGCAGATGGGGGATCTATTGATGCACTTTTCATTGTGTGGGGGGAAGGAGAGGTTTATGTCCGTGACGGAGACGTGTCGCACAGCCTCCCGTCCCTCTGCCCATCAAGGTGGGCACTTGGCTGCAGAGAGGACAGATGATCTAATTCCTATTGACGGCCTTTAGCACTAATCATTCGTCCACCCCACATGTCCTCCTCAGCTTTTCTCAGGCATGGGAGCCTCTGGCAGTGGGAAGAAACCATTTCTTTGGGCAATGGGCTTAGGCTGAGGTCTTGTGCCCAGAGGGATGGGAACACAGGCAGTGTCACTGCCATGCGACACTCTGCAGCTACCTGCTCCCATTGAGTTGGTGTTACCTACAAAGAAACCATTTACGTGGATTTAGAAGACTGGAAAGAGCAGCAAAACTTGAAACCCATAAAAAGAAGTGCTTGTCCGTGTGAGGTGCGATGGGTACACGGAGCTCATTGCTGCAGGAGGCTTCCAAAGCTGAAAGCTTGGTGTTGGGATTGAGAAGGAGCATTTCTGTGGTCTGCTGCTGGGCTGTGTGTAACAGCCTGGGATGGAGCTACTCTGCAGGCTCAAGGGCAGGAGGACCTGCCTGCCAGCTGTGGCCCCACATCTGCCTGTGAGTGCCCATCACAAGCCTCATCTGTGACCCCATTCAGCTTTGTGTGCTGGGGAGAGCTGGGGCTCGCTCCTACAGAGCCCTGTGAAGGCAAAGGGGGTTTAAGGGAGTTTTGCTTTGCTCTCTAAGCCAGTGAAAGGATCAGGATCAGGGATCAAGGCTCCAGCTCTTCACCACCTGACCAGACCAATCCTACCTGGAAAATCAATCATCTTAATCACTCATGTGTGTCTTCTTTGCCAGAGGATAAGCTCTGCCTCAGCCTGGGATGGAGCAGGAGTATCAAGAGCCACTGTAGGGGAGCAGGAGGCAGGTAAGAGTTAATCCCAGGGTAGAGCAGAGATGCACAACCTCCTGCCCACTGCTTTGGGTGTGAGCAGCCATCCAGGCAACCCACCCTATCCTACCAGCTGTTCCTGTTTCTGCCTAATTAGCCTCCAGATCAGCTTGCTTGGAGATCCTCTGCTGAAAGGCACCGGAGAAGGGCAAAGACTGATTATTCCAACTGCATCCCTGTGAGCTTCCCTGAGCTCTGCCAGCTGGGACCCTGGTGGTCCCCCCAACACGCTCCTTTGGCAAGAGCAGTTCCCCAGGTACAGGCAGTGCAGAGGAATGCTCCAGCCCTTCCCCTTGGAAATGAGGGATCATTGTGCCAGGAGAGCAGCTGACAGCAGGGCATTCCTTCTGGATATTGAGGGGGGGAAGCTTAAAGGTTCCTGAAAGAGCAGGTATTGAGCCTGGAAGGAGTGGGGCATCAGCAGCGTTACAGTAGGGCTGGGAACCATATGGGTCCCTTCTGTGTCCCCGCAGGTCGGTGTCTCCTGGAGAGGTGGCTGTGAGACATCCCCGCTCTCAGAGGAGCGCTGGGCTGTGCTCTGCATGAAGCGCTTGAAAGCCAAGCCTCCAATATCTGGCGTGATTCATTAACAGCAAAAGGTGTAATTAATATTAGAGAGCGCTCAAACCGCATTCTGCTGCTGGCAGGGGAGAGCCCACCAGCATCCCTCCTGCGCCGTGATGGCCCCAGAGACCCGGCCTGCTTCCCGCAGCTCTTCACCTCCCCGTTTTTCCACAGGCACTTCTGAAACCTGTAAAAGCTGCTCCAGCAGCCAGGAAACTGTTAAAGGAGCAGCTCCAGCCTGCTGGGTCAGCAAGCACTTTGCACCAACAGCAAATCACTTAGCTGGTACCATGGGGGAAGCCCAGCCTTGCCTGAGAGCACCATTTACCAGGGTGAGGGCTGTGCCCCACGCAGGGGAGTGTTCTGCAGCATCTGATCAGGTCTCTCGAGCTCCCCATGAGAGCATTAGCTGCCACCATAGCAGGAGGGTAAAACGATCCACTTTTTGCTTCTCAACAGAATAGATTCCCTGTCAAAGAGGTGTTTTTCTCTGTATTTTCTGCTGCGCAGTGCTTGGTCTGCAAAAGCACCATGTAATTGTGGACATTTGCAGACCCTTCTGCCATTGGGTGCCCTGGGGACATGGAGTCATGGGTGTTCCAGCTCTCATGTCCTTCTCAAGCTGGACCAGGTTTGATGGTATACAAAGGTAGGCTCAGTCTTTCTCCTCTGACACCGCAGCTGGGCACGATGCTGCTACTGGTGCCTCCTATGGCAAAGACCACAGTGTGCTTCTGTCTCCATTGCCAAGCCCTACCAGTGTGGGATCTGCCTAGCTTCAATCCTGCCCAGCATCTGCAGCTGCAGACATCAAAATCCACCTGGCTGGGTGCTCCCAGGTCAGTCAGTGTTTGTGGTGTTGGTTTGCAAACCTTGCAGCACACGTCCATGGGTCCCCGTCCCGTCCTGCCTCCCATCTGCTGCGATGGCACAGCTTGGGGAACGCCTGCCGCATCCCTTCTGGGGAGCTTCAAACACAAAGACATAGGTGTGTAAATAACGTGGGGCTGGTGACAAACCTCCCAGAAGCCAGGACAGGCCGTGTGACAGGCTGCAAGCCGGCGTGGTGCCGCGTTGCTCTCGTGTTGTAGCAGCTGAAGCTCGCACGTCGCAGCGCAGCCGACACTGTCACTGCCGCGAAGCTGGTGACACGTGTTACCAAACAAGCTCTCGTCTCCCCGTCCTTCCTGGCACCCCGGTGACATCTGTCCCCGGTGAGCAGCGATGTTGTGTCGAGGGTGGCAGCTCCCGTGTGTCAGCCTCCCCACAGCGCCCGTTTGCAGGGATCAGGTCTTTGTTTCACAAAGCCTGGTCAGCCAGAACCATTACAAGGGCGGCTGTCGCTATTCATTCCTTGGGCAGACCCAGCTCTGCATCGAGGTTGGGCTGAAGTCGCTGTTCCTTATGGTTTACCTGAAAAGTCTCATTTTTCCCTGCACACTTCAGAGCTCTCCAAGCAGCTCAGCACTTCATTCCTCCAGCCCAAGAGCTCTCTTGGTCAATACTTGGTTCAAATGTTTGCTCATGATAACTTTGATGTAGCAGCGTTGCTGTGTTTGCCAGGAACAAACTGACCTGTGGCTGAGGAGCTGCAAGGAGGGTTTGCTCCTGTTGCTCTGCTCTTGGGAGCAAAGAGCCTCTTGTTCAGCACGTCCCAGGAGAGCAGCTCAGGCACCGTGTTAGTCACTGGAAGCTCTCGCTGCTCTCTGAAAGAGGTGCACAAAGTAAAGGCCATAGTGGCAGGATCACAAGAGCCCTTTCATCTTTGCAGTGAGTATTTCACAACTTGAAGAACCTCATTGCAGAAATCACTGTGGTTTCAGTTTGGAAATAGGGGCTCCATTGCAGCACATCTGCTTCTCAGAGTTCATTTGGGCAAGGCATGCAGCTATGGTATGGCCATTGACAAGGAACTATCATCTACAGACAACCCTTCCCATAAGGAGATCTTACCCAAAAGCCAGCCTGCTGCCCATTATATTTATATATATACACATACATAGACACATATATAGGCTGCTGGAGGACTCTTCATCAGGGACTGTAGTGATGGGATAAGAGGGAATGGTTTCAAACTGCAACAGGGGAAGTTTAGATTGGATATAAGGAGGAAGTTCTTTCCTGTTAGGGTGGTGAGGCACTGGAATGGGTTGCCCAGGGAAGTCATGAATGCTCCATCCCTGGCAGTGTTCAAGGCCAGGCTGCACAGAGCCTTGGGTGCCATGGTTTAGTGTGAGGTGTCCCTGCCCATGGCAGGGGGGTGGAACCGGATAATCTTAAGGTCCTTTCCAACTCAAACCATTCTGTGATTCTATGTATATATACGTGTGCATATATTTGCATGTATATATATGCATATATATATATATACATATATAAAAGAGGCCAAGGCATGTTGGATGGTGTTTTGAGCAACCTGCTCTAGTGGAAGGTGTTCCTGCTCCTGGCAGGGGGCTGGCACCGGATGAGCTTTAAGTCCCTTCCCACCCAGCCCATCTATAGTTCTGTGGTTACATATATGTATGTGCAGCCCCCCCAGCTGAGCCTGTTCAGTATGCAGCTCAGCAGAGCCTATAACATTTCGCAGAACAGATGCCCACTGAGCATCTTGAAACAAATCCAAAGGTAGCGGTGACGGCTGCTGTCAGGGAAACAATAATCCCATGGCCTCGCCAGCATCAGCTGCGCTGCAGCCCCGGAGCCGAGCCACGTGCGACGGAGGCTTCTGCTGCTGCCTGCTTTGTCTGATGAAAGGAGCCCTGTTGGAGGTGGCCCGGGCAAGCAGAGGTGGGGATGTGGTGTCAGAGACCGTAATCTTCTCATCAGCCAAAATCCCCTTCCCCACGCAGCTGGCTGCTCCTGCCTCTGTGTTGTGGGGAGCATCGGAGCACGGGCTCTGCTGTCCTCACCCTGCTTGTTGTGTGCTGCTCCTGGGCCAGAGGGCCCCTGGAACCAGAGCAGGATCAGGGCAGCTCCAGAGGCAGGACAGGAGGAGGACGAGCTGTACCTTTGGGCTGGTGGGGCTCCTCTGCCCACAGCAGCTCCAGAGCCCTGCTCTGAGGGATTTGAAAGCTTGAACAAGGAGAAGAAGTGGCAGTTGTCCCCATTTCACACAAGCAGAGGTGGTGGAGCAGGATCACACAGGTATTAAACCCTTCCACGGCATCCCTCCTGTCCCTGTGCTGATGCACTGGGTGCTCCCTGGGAGCACTTGTGAGCCACAGGCACGGCCAACTGGAAAAGAGGGTCAACAGAAATGTGGTTTAAAGCGGTGTCATCTCATGGGGGGAGAGATCCACAGACCCATTCCCCACCCAGAAATTCCCCCCATTGCCTCTGTTGCCCCTGCATGCCCAGGAGGTACCCACATGGGCAAAGCCCTAAGAGGCCGCTGGGCAAGGTGCCCCATGGTCTGCAGCCCACTGGAGGTGTCAGAAGCAGCCGGGGCAGGCAGGATGGATGGAGCTCAATGCCTGTATGGGCTGCCTGCAGGGGCTGGGTGGACACCTGCACCAGCAGGCACAAGGACTCACGTTGGGAGCCCCGAGGTGACAAGCACAACCCTTGCCATTGACCCTCGGCGCAGTGCTAGGGTTGGAAATGATGCTCGCAGCTCCGTTCGCAGCAGCAAGTGGGGGTGAGTCGTTAAGCAAACAACAGCATCCTTTTAACTAGTCTCCCTGGCCCAGGAAATCCCCGCTGGCCTGGGAGGCAGCGAGCGCTGGATGTGCCGGCGCACATGCTGTCTTGATGTGCTCGGCTGGTAGCAGATGGCGCGGGGCAGAGGGTAATGTGGCTGTCCTCGGCGGACAGCGGTCCCCTGGAGCGAGCTCTGTCCTGTCAGCTCGGGAAGTGACAGCAAGACCCTGACAGGAGAGAGGAGGCAGAAAGAAAGAGATGGGGGGGGAAATTACAGAGCTCGTCCCCGAAGCTCACAATAGTCACAATAATAATGCTAACCACCCGTCACGCTGTGCTGCTGACGGGGCTTCAGGGATGCGTGTGAGATGCTGTGATGGTGTTTGTGGGGAGCATGGGGGTGGAGGCTGAGTGGTGAGGACGGGGTCTCCTCTCCATGCCCAGTCTGAAATGACTCTTTCTCCTGCCCCTTGCTGTGTGGGGGAACATAAAGAAGGGCAACACCTTGGGAAATGCTGGTGGTGGCCATGCAGGGATGGTGGTGGTGGCTATGCAGGAATGCTGGCGACAGCCATGCAGGGATGCTAGTAGTGATTATTCATACACTGACACTGGTGGTGGCTCTGTGGGAATGCTGGTGATGTCCATGCAGGGATGCTGGTGGTGGCCGCGCAGGGATGCTGGCAGTGGCCATGCAGGGATGCTGGTGGTGGCTATGTGGGGATGCTGGTGACGGTCATGCGGGGATGCTGGTGGTGATCATACAGTGATGCTGGTGGTGGCCATGCAAGGATGCTGGTGGTGGCTGTGCAGGGATGCTGGTGGTGGCCGTGCAGGGATGCTGGCAGTGGCCATGTAGGGATGCTGGCAGTGGCCATGTAGGGATGCTTACACACGTACTGGATGCTCAGGCTGCTGCCAGCTCAGGTGTTTTATTATGGTACATGCGCCCTGGAATCCCAATGCCACAAGCAAAGCACAGAGACTTCCCTGACTGGAAACGGGCTCTGAGGCCAGGCAATGCCGGGGTTTGAGTGTCTCATTCTGCCTGGACCCCATGTACAGGGGGTGGGAGTGGGACAGAGACAAGACCAAGGTGACAGGCTCTGCCCTATCAGTTCACTTTGCAAGCAAGCTCCAGAGAAATCATCTCGGGCTGACACGTCCCCAACAGACACAAGGACACAAAGGGATGTGAATTCAGTCCTTGCTCATTGTAGGGAGAGATAAGGGGAGTGACGACTCTGTGCAGGTAAAGGGCCCTTCAGCTTTCACATCACAAGACCTTGGTGCAAAGAAATCTCCTGCCCCCACATCCCAATCATCCCTTGGACCTGTCCCTGGGACCATTCTCCCCATCACGGAGAAGATGAAAATGCAAATGTGGCAGCTTTCATGTGCCTAAACCCTGAAGAGCTACATGGGAACTGTGTGTCATTGAACCAGGTCTTAATTCCCTCTCTTCTCCCTGTCTTCTCTGTATGAATAAGCAGCTCCTGATCTCCCTGCCAAAAGCTCATGGCTCTTGTTCCCCCATTGCCATGTTTTAATTAACGTTTGCTCTCCAGTCCTGTGTCAGTCACACATGCCACAGTGATACCGGACATGGAAGGTAGTTTATCACAGCAGTAATGAATTCCTTTCAACCCAAGCAGCCAAACACCCAGAGAGCCCCAGTTTAAAACTCTCTCACAAGTCCCAAATATTCCAGACAGCGTTCAGCATCCACAGGAGTGCCAAGAGGCAGGCAGGCAAATACAGCACCAATTAATCATTCCCTGGCTGAACTGAGCAGGATGAGCTGCTCGGGATTCTGGCATGTGCCAGCTGAGCAGGGACGCGGCTCTTCTGGGGAGCAGCCCAAATTTCACAACTGATTCTGGTATTTCACTGCTCTGACTCTGTAAATCCCTGAGCGCTCGCTCCTGTGCAGGCACCACATTGCGAGCTCTGCAGTGTGCCAGAGGTGAGCTGGAAACGGGGTTTTGTAAAACCATGGGGCTGGTGGTGTGTGCTGCGGTACCTGGCATGAGAAACGTGCTGGGAGCACGGCAAAGCAGCACTGATGGGGGATAAGGAGCAGAGGGAGAAAGGGGAGCAAGGTGGGGTTCAGTGATGTGAACACTGGGGGATGCTCACCTCCGCTGGGGTGACACTGAGCCCCCCAGAGAGCGGGGTCCCCATCCCTGAAGGGGAGGACTGGGGTCTGCGTAGTCTTTGGCCCCGGGGATGCTCTTCCCTTGGCCACCCAATGAAGTCCCCATCCCCGTGCCCTCAAAGTGCTCCTTCCACAGCCTCCCCTCAAACCAGAGGTCCAGCACATCCTCCTGGCTCAATGGGCTCCCAGCCACAGGGATGCTGCTGTCCAGGACCCCATCCTGTCCTCATTCACCATACTTTGAACATGTGCCTGGATGGAGGGCAAGGCAAACACGTGGAACTCCTGCAACCCCAGCAGTGCTGCTTCACCCTGCATTGTTGGGAGCTGCTTTTTCCTCACTGCCAGTCTCTGTGTCACCTCCATGCCGGGGCTTTCCAGCAAGCAATGAGATGAGTCTGTGAGTGAAGCTGCTGTGGGGAGCGGGACGGGTGTGTGGACACAAAGGCAGCACATATCATTAAGGAGAGGATGGAGACTGATGTGCAGGGGAGAGCTAAGGGCCCCCCTGGTGCTACCATCAAGGCTCTGAAATGGAAATGCGAGGTCCCCAGACCCCCCCTCTTCACCCACCGGTTGGCAAAGGCTCTATTAGCAGGATGTGAGTAATCATCTTAAGTAGCTATCAAAGTGCACCAGCTTGTTAAGCATTTAGCCAGGTTGTGCTGACATGACCTCTCTCCTCAATCTTCCCAGCGTTGGCTCAAGCAGCTAATTACTGGATCACACCTGCCACACGCCTGCAGAAAGGACAGGTCAGATCCAACGTGTTGCTTAGGACACTCATCTTCCTAACATCACTCCCAACATTCTTCTATTAGGAGTCATGCAGGGGAGGAGGGAAGCGCCCTTGGCAAGCCGTGGGTGCTCCCAGCTGGCAGTGCCCAGGGCAAGGGCTGCTGCAGGGGATGGCAGGGGCTGGTGGCTGTGGTCAGAGCACCTACATGGTGCTTTTGCTGCTGGGAAAGACCCGCTGTGGGTTTCATGGGCTGCTGGAGGAGGGTGTTTCATTACTGGGAGGAAGAGGAGGCTGGGGATTGTGCGATGGAGGATGAGCAGCCCTGGTGATGCCAGGGATCCAGAAGGAATTATGTCCTGCTGGGACGGGACAACTGAGGTCCTTGTGACTGGTGATTGCCAGAAAGATGAGGAAGGGGCTGAGCTAGAGCCTGCTTGTCCTGTGGTCTGTGTTCAGAGTGTGCTGGGGAAACATCCACCTGCAGCAATGGCTCCCATTTCCATTGCTTCCATATTAAATGACTTCTGGCTTCAGAGCCTTATTCTTCCCTTTCCCTCCACAGAAAAGCAATGGCTGTCTGCTCTCTGCATGACCCTGGGAGCAGGCTGTTGTGTGAGGAAGTCTAATATCCCATCCATGGGGGTCTCTGCAGAGATGCTCTCAACTGTAGGGCTAAGTGTGGGCTCACAGGGAGCTGGGCTCGGTGCCTGCTGAGAGCATCACAGGCTGAGAACATTGGGGCTGTTCAGCCTGGAGAAGAGAAGGCTGCATGGAGACCTCATAGCAGCTTCCAGTGTCTGAAGGGGGCTATAGGGATGCTGGGGAGGGACTCTTCATTAGGGACTGTAGTGACAGGACAGGGGGTAACGGGTTAAAACTGAAACAGGGTTGGATCTAAGGCAGAAGCTCTTCCCTGTGAGGGTGCTGAGGCGCTGGCACAGGGTGCCCAGAGAAGCTGTGGCTGCCCCATCCCTGGCAGCGTTCAAGGCCAGGTTGGACACAGGGGCTTGGAGCAAGCTGCTCCAGTGGAAGGGGTCCCTGCCCGTGGCAGGGGTTGGAACTGGATGGGCTTTAAGGTCCTTTCCAATCCAAACCATTCTGTGATCACCTGAGCATCGCGTCCACGTGTCAGGAAAAGCAGAGAAGCGAGGGGATGTCCTCTGACAGATCCTGCTTTGCTTTTCAGGAGACACAGCAGCGTACAAGGACGGTGTTTACTGGATCAAGGGCCGCACCTCAGTAGACATCATCAAAAACGGGGGGTTCAAAATCAGCGCTCTGGAGGTGGAGCGTCATCTGCTCGCGCACCCGCACATCACAGGTACGCTCCCTGTGTGCTGAGGAGGAGCGGGGTGTGTGAGCCCAGCTGCAGGGTCAGCCCTGCCTCTGGGGGTGCACACAGGAGGCTGCCCGAGGGCTCACGCCTGGAGGCTCTTTCCCAACCACCCCATTAGTGAGACCGGCCCCGCTGTTAGCTGTCTCCTGGGGCTCAAGCCCCGTAGCCCGTGGCTGGGTGCTGAGTCAGCAGCAGCTCCCATCTGATTTTGGAAATGAGCCTATAATTAAATCTGTCCTGCCCCTGTGTGTGACCCTGCACGAGGGGATAGCAGCAGTGCCCCCGGCTCCACACCACGCTGTACATCATCCTCCTCCCTCTTGACTCTTAAATACCTCAAACCATCCAGCTTCCTGCCTTTCCCTTGGTGAAAAGCCCTGTTCTTGTGTCAGCACAAAGGCACGCAGTGTTTTCTCGTGCTAACACCCCATGGAATTTTCCCCCAAGCACTCCAGGGCTGAACCCCTCTTCTGCCCTACCCTGACCCCCAAATTCACTCGGGTTTCTCAGGCTCTCTCCAATCCCTCTGCAGACGTGGCTGTGATCGGGCCTCCGGACATGGTGTGGGGCCAGCGGGTCAGTGCTGTTGTGCAGCTGCGCAAGGGTGAGATGCTCTCTGTGAAGGACCTGAAGGACTGGGCCAGGTAAGATGCCACAGGGCAGTGCATGGTGAGCAGCATGGCATGGGGAGAGCAGGCCCAGAGCTTGCAGCATCCTCGTCAGAGACAGGTCAGCGGAGGGATGAAGGGACGGCCAGCAGTGACACAGTGCCTCAGGCTCTGGGGATGGAGAAGAGACCACAGTTCCAGCCGGGTCCCCAAGCACACTAGATAAGGGAAGGAAATGAGCCTCTTTCTTACCCCAAAAGTGCCTTGATAAACAACATGCACGGTGCAGCCAAGTGGCTCCTACCCTGCAGCCCTGAGCCCAGACACTGGCAGATGGCACGGAGCAACCACTGGCGCAGGGGAAGCTTCGTGTTTTCTCAGCAGCAAGAACATTTGCTCAGCTTTTCCCCAGTGCTGCTGTGACTGCTCCTTCCTGCTTCCTACCTGCTGGAAGCCAGCCCAGTCCCAGCAAACCCCAGAGACCTCTCCCGTAGAGTTTAGAGAGTGTGGGAGACACCAAAGCTCCTTGATCTCACTTGAAACCATCACAGTACCAATGAGCGTGGCACAGAGCAGCCACCTGCAAGGGTTCAGCGTGAAAACCTTCACCTCCTCATTCAAATCAGTCAGGGAGCAGCCAGTGCCAAAGTTTTGGGCATCACTCATGGGAGCGTAAGCAGGCGGGAGCCAGGAAGCAGAATCAGTGGGTTTATCGCTAATATTCCATTAGCAAAATATTTAATAGCAGATCCTTTTCCTGGCGGCTCCCTCCTTCAGGCTGCGGATATTTTTGGTGCTATTTTGCAAGCGGCAGGAGCACTTGTTTCATCAGGGGCTGCGCAGCAGCCAATTAAAGATTTCCCCTGGATTTGCAAAAATCACAGTTGGGGGACTGTGATTTAGCAAATGCAAGGAAGATGCTGGCTGGCCGCTGCTGCTCTGATTAAACAGTTACGTACTGGGGGAAGAGAAGCAAACAAAGAAACCAAAGCCATAGGGATGGCTGCTGGGGCAGGTGGGGGCAAGCCCCTGACAGGGTGTCCCTGCACTGTGCACACATCTTACCCCTCGGGTTGCTGGTTACCTGGGACTGCTGCTCCGTGAAGGGCAGCCCGTGGCTTATGCTGGATTTCAGTCATCCCAGACTGGTTTGGGTTGAAGGGACCTTAAAGCTCACCCAGCTCCAGCCCTTGCCATGGGGGGGGACCCCTTCCACTAGAGCAGCTTGCTCCAAGCCCCTGTGTCCAACCTGGCCTTGAACACTGCCAGGGATGGGGCAGCCACAGCTTCTCTGAGCACCCTGTGCCAGCGCCTCGGCACCCTCATAGTGATGAAGCTGATGAATTCCCTAAACGTCCTGCCCCTTCTTAGACAGACTCAGCCTGTCCTGGTCCATACAGAGTCTGGTGCCCTGGGGTTCTCCATTCAGGACCCTCTTTAGCCTCAGGGCAGGAGTGATGGAGAGCAGGGAAGGGATGCTTCACTGTGCTGCATGGTGGTTACTCATTCCTAAGCTTCCTGGCAGGACCACTGGTGACCTGAGCAGATCCCTTCATCCATCACCCATGGCTGTGCTTAGTGGGTCACCCGGGTGTCCCTGGCACAGAGCAAGGGGCTGCACTCAGCCCCTCATGTGCTCCCCTTCCAGGGTGTTCCCCTTGTCCCTGCACGTCTCTTCCCATCACAGTCCCCAGCTCTATGGATAGACATGACCCTGTTTTGCCCATGCAGATCAAGGGCAGGTGCCCTTGAAATAACAGCCCCCGGAGGGCCGAGGGGTGTCTGCCTACCCGGCTGCTGCTCCCTGCCCAGCGCTGGCTCCAGGCACCGCTCCGGCTCCCCCCTCCTGCCTCTCCCTCTCGCCCTGTCTCTCCCCTTTATTTTTTATGTCACTTAACATTCGCCTGGCCCCTTTTCTCGCACTCCCTGGCAGGAGACACATGTCCCTCTTCAGAGTGATTCATTTTGCAGCTTTTGCCTCCAATCGTGCTTCCCGGCGACAGGCGCCATCCTGAGTTAGAGGCATCCATATGGCAGGGGGTGCTGGTGGCAGGGGGAGGAGGGCTGGGCGATGGTTGAAGGGCTCAGCAGACTTGGCATCTCGCATTAGAAACAGTGCCAGGATGCTGCCGGAGCTGGGCACAGCCCCAGGTTGGTGACACACAGGCAGCAGAAGGCAGGAGAGCCCCCCTCCGTGTTCTGCAAAGGGCACAGGGACGATGCTCGGTGCTCAGACTCCCTCCCAGTGCAGGAAGACCCCCACCATGGGCTGGAGCACACAACTGTGAGTCACTGGCAGGTCACCAGCGCATGTACCTGGGGACGTGACCCACCTGCAGTCTTGGTCCTCAGGGTCTGGCACCAGGAGGTGTCCAGCATCCATCTGCGTGGAAAATATGCTGCACACACAGTTTTCCCACGCCTTGCCTTACTAGTGGGGCTGAGTGCAGCAGATAGAGCTTGGGTACCAGTAACAGGGCACATTGCCAGCCCAAACCACAGCAATCAGAATCATAGAATCAACCAGGTTGTAAAAACCTTTAAGATTACAAGTCCAACCCTTACCCCAGGACCACCAAGTCCATCCCTAGATGAGGCAGGTCCAGCTGTGGCTGGGGCAGCTCAGCTGTACACCGTGACAGGCTGCAGGACACAGGGTCCCAGATCAACTCCTCCACACGTCCAGTGGCATTTGTGGGGGCTCGGGAGGGGCTGGAAGTGCTCCTCCTTGGTTCCACACCGCACTTGTGCGTTGCAGGGAGATCATGGCACCGTACGCCATCCCGACCGAGCTGATCGTGGTGGAGGAGATCCCGCGCAACCAGATGGGAAAAGTCAACAAGAAGGAGCTTCTGCAGCGCTTTTACCCAGCCTAGTGCACAGCCTGGGGCCAGGACTGGGAGCCTGGGGAGGTTTGGTCCTCGGCCACGTCCATTCTCCCTCCACAAAGGCACTCACAAGGTGCCAGCAGTGATTTGCAGATGCAGGTCTGGGCTCACCGCAGTCTGGTCCGTGAATAAAGTTCAATGAAAGTAGGATTCATCCCATATAGTCCCTTTGGATGAACTGAGCCAGAGCTGCAGGGCCACCTTCCTTATGGGTACTAGTCCCCATTGCCATTACAGCTCTTCCTCAGGCCACGTACGACTCATGCCCGGATAAAAGGACTCTTTAAATTAAACTCCTGCCTTCAGACAGCTACGGGGATGCCTGGTAATATTGCATCTTCTCTGCAACGTATTCTATAGAGAAGAAGAGCCCCAGAGAGTGAGCGGGTTATAAAATCACAGCATCATAGAATAGTTAGGGTTAGAAAGGACCTTAAGATCATCTAGTTCCAGCCCGCCTGTTACTGGTGGGATCCTGCTCTCCACAGGATGCCCCATCCTCTGCCACAGATGGGTACCATCCACCTCCCTCCTCCATCAAGCACTGCCTGCGTTTCCCTGCAGAAGTGAAGAATGAATACAAACCCACAAGTAACTACCAGCTGTGTGTAACATCCCAGTGCATCCCCCCACCCAGGGGGTCCCACATGGAGCAACAGCAGAGGTGCCAGCACCAAGAGGACATTGGTTGTTCCTCCACCTGCAACACACATCCTGTAACAGAGGGGGAAAGACTAGGGCAGGGATAGCTTCAAAGGGCTTGCAGTGACCCCCATGTGATAAGAGAGCCTTAAAGCATCAAATCCTATGCAGAGAGCCCAGGAAGATGGGGAGGAAGACTGTGACCAGGCAGGCACTGGAGATGGGCTCGGTTTTGGGCACATGGTCCAGCACAGGGTGAGGTCAGAGCTGAGCAGGGTGTGGGAAGCACTGGGGAGCTGCTGCAGCATGAATGACACTGCATGTGCACTCACCCCTGTGTCTGTGTGTGTGCTGGCACCAGTGCCCACGTCTGAAGGTCACTGATGTCCTAGAGGACAGGCAGTGTGGATAAACCCTACCTTTATACACAGGATTTTGTCCCGTTTGACTCCATGCGTGAGCTGCTGGCCAGTGGGCAGTGAGGGTCAATAACATCAGCAGGGAGTGGTGGCCACGGGGACAGTGCACTGGGGAGGCAGCGTGTCAGGAGGATGCTGCTCCGGTCCTGTCGGTGCCAAGGGGCTGACAGGGAGCCCCAGATTCCCTCATCAGCTGATACGGCCCTGGAAGCACCGGGGAGGACAAGAGAAACAGGTAGCACAGGTGATTGCATCAAATCCCTTTGTGAGGGTCAGCGGAGCCCTGAACATCAGGGAGGACAGTTAGTGAGTGTGGAGAGGACGGCTGGGCAGTGGGAGCAGGGATGGGACAGGGATGGGGAAAAGGGGAAGAGGATGTGGATGGAGACTTCTCCACTGCCATCCCTCCACCCCAGCCAACATGCACGGACAGGTCCAGCCACGCACCCACTCTGTGCATCCCGGTACCCTGCCTACAGCAGCATCCACCAGCTCCTGGATTTTGGTACCTCAGGTTCAGAAGGGGTCAGGACAGGACCCCCGGGAGCACCAGGGACACACAGAGCTCACGCAGCCGTGCCTCACTGTCCCACAGCACCCAGCGTGTCCCTTCACCACAGTGCATGGAGCAGAGCACCAGCAGCGCTCACCGGTCTGTGGGAGGGACTGAGTGGATCCTTTGTTAAAACATCAACGATGCAGTAAATTTTTTAACTTACCGAATAGATCAATATCAAATTATCATGTCTCACATTCATAACTCTTAAGCAAGCAACAATGGAGAGAGACAAGGTCACTGGAGAATAAATAGCAGCAAAAGCTCTTAATGATCTATCATTCTCGACAACCCCAGGCACCCAGCACCAGCCCGGTGACAAGATCATTAATAAAACTCTGCAGGAACGCTATCGATTGCTTTGATGGATGATCACAGGTAGCAAATACTGTAAAACACCTGGCTGTCACACACTGAAAGCAGTAGCTTGACTCACACCTCAGCGCAGGGACCCGGCTGTGCCACGTTTTCTCCTTGGTGGCCAGGAGGGTGGTCCCCCCACTTTGGAGCTGCCATCCGTGCTGGACCCATGATCCCCACCTCCACTTCCCCAGCGCTGTTCGTCCCTATAGATAGGGCTGTTAATTAGAAGCCTCATTAAAGCACCTAGGTATGGTGCCCCGGAGCCCGCGCTGGCAGCTGAGGTGGACAGAGATGGGTTTTGGTGACCATTGGGTGAACCTGGAGACCTGCTCTATCCCTTCACCGCTGGATGCAGCCCCAGGACACCAACACAGCCAGGGCCTCAGGGACGGATGGGTGTCCTCAAGGCCATGGGCTCTGCTCTGAATCCATCAGGGACACAGGGGGTGCTGCGTGCATCCCCCCACAGCTCCAGGTGCTTCGCTTTCGAGCCACGTCCGCATTGACGGTCTGATCATATGTACACAACCATTCAATTACCCCGTAATGGCTACAGGCTATTAAGCCATCAATCTCCTTCATTAAGGCCTGCCAGGCCTGTCCCCACACCGTGCAATAAAACCATTAAAACAACAACAACAACCCAAAGTAGCATCTTTAATGGTTGGTTCTAACACCCTCCCCAGTGCTGATGCTGGCCATCTCCTGCTGCCTGCAGCCAGCCCTAGGGCACCCAGGGACCTGCTCGCTTCAAGTGAGGTATTGCCTTGCTGGGGGGGGGTCCCCAGGGACCCCCCCACACCTCCGTGATCCCTCAGCTTCTCCCAGCAGCTTCCCCTGCCCCAGGCTCAGCATGCTGGAACCTGCTCTTGCGCTTTATAGTTGACATTATCTTTTATTGCCATATAAAAAACAAAGCTCCAGTGGCTTTATGGCTGCTGCGCCGGCGTTTGGCACCTCGCTGCTCAGCTCTCTCTGCTCCTGGCTGCTCAGCACTCCCCATCACTGGGCCTAGTGGGGATAGGGCAGTGCCCAGATGCCCCAGGCGCTGCACTGGGGTCACAACTGGTCCCACTGCATCCACAATGGGACCATGTCTGGTGCCGGCACCCACGGTGGAGGTCTCAACACCCGCAGCTCTTGCACTGACCCAGGCAGATCAGAGGGTGTCAGGTGGGAAGGGGGCACCTGGCCCCTCCAAAACAGGGTGACCCATTCTCTGACCCAGCATGGCAAGGGAGTCATAGGCCATGGCTGTCACTGTTTGCACCCAGCATCTGTGGGACCTCCAACCCCTGCACCCGAGTGGGAGCTCCATTTGTGCCAGAGGTTGGGGGGCTTGGTGCTGCAGCCAGAGCAGTGCCATGGGCACCAGGCAGCCCCGGTGTCCGGCAGCACCAGCACCATGAGCTGGGGCTGGCGCCTTGTCAGAGCCTGTCACGTCTGCCAGTGCCATGCCCCCACGCTGCGGTGCCGGTGGCAGGGAACATCTGCTCGGCCGCCCCGCTGCCACGGCGCGTTAGGGTCAGGGGCAGACACCAAGACCCCCGGCCAGCGCTGCCGGTGCAGATCCTCACCGTGACACTGATGCGAGGTGGCAGGGAGAGCAGGGCAGGCAGATGGGATCGGACAGACAGACAGACAGACAGACAGGCAAGCGAGTGCCACTGCCTGCGCCAGGGCCCAGCCACGCCGCGGGTCACTGGTGCCCCACGATCACCCGCTCATGGTGCGGGTCCACGCCGCTGGGGACACCGACAGCCCCACCGCTGCTCTTCAGCTTCTGGGGATGGGCAGGAGACGTCCTGCATCCCACGGCCAGCCTCCCTCGTCCCTTTCCCCACGCTTTGTACCCTACCCCTGTCTCGGGGGCCCACGCTGCCCACCGAGCTCCAAACGATGCCGCACAGGGGGGGACACCGGGGACACCTCTTTCCGATGAGAGGCGCGGTGCCGGGCGCCCACAGCAGCCGAGCGGGGACTTGGTGATGATGCCCCTCGTGTCCCCGCACGTCCCCGTGCCAGGCCCAGCGCTTGGTTCCGTCCCGAACCCCTCCACCGCTCCCGAGGGGTGCTGGCTCTCAGCCCTGCTGCAGCCCCAGGGGCCCGGCCCCGGCGAGCGGGGAGCGCTCCCCGCTGCGGCACCTCGGAAGCGGGGACCGCCGGTGCCGGTGGCCGGGAGGATGCTGCCACCTGGTGCCGTGGCCTCGCGGTGCCGCTGGGACCGGTCCCGGCGCTGGAGGTCGAGGGGGCAGCATCGGGACTGGCAATGGGGGTCAGGGACAGAACCGGGACCGGTCCCAGGGACCGGGGGTGCAGCGCCGGGACCGGCAGCGAGAGTCGGGACAGAACCGGAACGAGCACCGGGGGTCGGAGCCAGCACCGGGACTACCAGCGGGGTTCAGGGGCAGCACCGGGACCGGCCCCGAGGGTCGAGGACAGCGCTGGGAATAGCCCCGGAGCTCGGGGCCAGCCCCGGGATGTGCCCCAGGTGCGAGGAGCAGCACCGGGACCGGCCCCGGGGGGATCAGGGAGCAGCGGGGCCGGGTCCTCGCTGTGGCTCTGGAGCATCCCAGGCCCAGCTCCGTCCCGTGTGAACCCGCCGGGACCCGGAGATCGCGGGACGCTGCCGTTCCCCCCCTCACCGCGCCCGCACCGGCCCCAACCCCTCCGCCAGCGCGGGGGGACCCCTGCCCCGTGGGGGGCGAACGGGGGTGGCTGGAGCGAGCTCTCCTCGATGCGGAGCTCTGCGGAGCGGGGCGGGCAGAACCCCCCGTCCCCATCCCCATCCCGATCCCGGTGCCGGTGCCGGTCCAGCCGTGGCGGGGACAGCGGGGCCGGGTCTCTCCCTCCCTCCCGCCCCGTCGCGGCATCCCCGGGGTGCGCCCTGCGACAGCTGCCGCGTTCCCTCCCGCCCTGCCCCGGGGGCCTCTTGTCCCCCTCACCGGCCCCCCGGCCCCAGCCCCGGGCTGCGGGTCCCCCCCGGGTCCCTCCCCGAGCCCCCCGCGCCCGCCCCGTCGGGCCCCTCGGCGGGTGCAGGCTGGCGGCCGGGGGCGGCGGGGCAGGTGCCGGTGCGGGGGGGGGCCCGGCCCGCCACAGCACATGTGCTGTCACTCAGCCAGCCCCGCCGTTATTTTAGCTCGGGGCTGGCGGCCGGACTGCGCCCCGCTCCGCCATGGGCCCCCCTCTCCTGCTCGCCTGCCTGCTCGCCCCGCTCTGCGCTCGGGTAAGGGGTGCGGGGATACGGGGTGGGGGGGGAGATGGGGATGGGGACCCCCAGCTCCATGGCTCGGGAGGGCCGGATGGGATGGGGAGACTGGACACGGTGCTGGGGGGCAGCGGGACAGCAGACCCCGTGGAGACACATCCTCTGGGGCAGTGGGGATGGAGATGGGGGTTATGGGGGCTTGGTGCCCCTCTTGAGGCATTTTCTACCCCACAGATGGCAGCGGCAGAGGGGGGCCTGCGGCTCCGGCACACTGCCCGCCTTTGTGAGCTGGGAGATGGGATTTGAGGCTGGGTTAGGCACTCAGAAACACCGCGCTCCCCTTTTTTCCCACCCCACCTATCGTCCCAGACCCCTCCGCGCCCCCTCGTCCATGCACGTGCCCCCAGAGCCCCTCACCGTGGTCTCAGGCCTGAGCCACATGGAGCTGCTGGGGTTCTGGCCTGGACCCCGTGGCCGGGTGCTCAGGGCAGGGGAAGGAAAAGGCACATACACGACAGTCATCCCCCCTCCAGCAGCAGCCCCCTCATCGCCCCCCACAACCCTCCCCATCCGTGGCCTCCTGGGAAAGGGGGGGGGTCTCTCCTGGGGAGGGCAGAGGGGGAGCTGGAAGCCATGGGGCAGCTCCCGCAGCAGCCTCGGAACAAGCCCTTTGTCCTGCCCAGCCCTGGCAGGCAGCCCCTGCCCTGCACCGGCCCCCTCTGCCACCAGGGACCCACAGCTCAGCCCCCCCTGCCCTACTCCCCCTGCCCTGGCACAGTGCACGTGGGGGAACCCGGGGCACCCAGTGCGCCCCAGCACCCAGCGGTGTAACCCGGTGCAGATGCAGGTGGGTGCAGATGTGGGGCAAGGCGTGATGCTGCCCAGATGTGCTCCCTCTCTGTGGAGGGGACGGTGTAGGTCCCGAGGGGCATGACAAGGATGCACCCTGATAATGATGCATGGAGCTGGGGGGGGGGGGGGGGGGGGCAGAAGCTGCATGCCCAGCTCCCTTCTCCTCTTCCAGACCCCATCTCTGTGCCCCCACACCTGCTCCCCACAGCTCCGGACCCCCATTTCACCCCGCAATTCCCTGACCCCTTCAGCTCAGCTCCTTACAGCCCCTAAAACCCATGCGAGTCCTCACAATTTGCTGACCCCGATTTCGGCCTCTCGAACCCCGTAGCTCCTGCTCCCCACTCTCCATTCCTCATCTCCCCCACCTCACAGCCCCCAGCTCCACCCCAGCCCCACAGCTCCCTGTGCCCCACAGCACTCCTGATCTGTGGCCCAGCCAGGCCACCCCTGCAGCCTAAACTGATCCCTGACCCTTCCACCACATCCATGCAGTTACCATGACCTGGGCTGGGGTGCCACTTCCAGTCCCTATTGCAAGGGTCTCATGGGGCCCTGCCCAGCTGTGGCATGGGGTCATGCCCAGAGCACAACCGGGATCACTTGAGGAGCACCCTTTCCCTGTGGGACACCCCTCACCATCACATCAGGATGTCAGGGGCCCACTGACACAAAGCCCCCAGGGGACCTGGGTGACCTCTCTGCTCCCCAAGAACCAACCCCATCAGGGGGCCCATCACTATGCACTCCATCACTGTGCACCCCATCACTGCACACCCCATCACCGTTAACCACATCAACCTGCACCGCCACTGTACATTCCATCCCTATTCACCCCAGTACTGTGCACCTCAGAACCATGCAAGTCCCTGCTAACTCCCCCAGCACCGCACCCCACATGGGAGGTTTCAGGGTCACCGGCAGCACCGTGTCCCCCTGCAGGGTGCCAGCCCAGCCCAGCCGGGGCTCACAGTCCCAGGCAGCCCCCAGGCCTGGCAGCAGCACGAGGCTCCAAGGCGGGTGAAGAGGGCCTGGGTGATCCCTCCCATCAGCGTCTCGGAGAACCACAAGCGCATCCCACACCTCCTGGTGCAGGTAGGAGCCCCCCACCCTCTCTTCGAGGCGGCGGGGGACACCCTGGGCAGGAGGATTGCATTGGGGCACCCCAGGAAGGAGGATGTGGCATGGGGGGAGGCTCAGGGCAGAGGGGGACCCCAGGCAGGGGACAGAGCCCCCCCAGCCCCAGGACCATCAGCCTCGCTTCCCCCAGATCAAGTCGGACAAGCAACAGCCTGGGGGGGTGATCTACAGCATCAAGGGGCCTGGGGTGGATGAGGAGCCCCTGGGCATCTTCTCCATTGACAAGTTCAGCGGGAAGGTGTTCCTCAACGCCATGCTGGACCGGGAGGAGAACGACCGCTTCAGGGTAAGGATGCTGCCTGCCTGCCCACAGCTCCCTCCCCAGCCCCACAGCCAGCCCAAATCGACCTGTGCTATGCCCGCAGCTGAAAGCCTTCGCGCTGGACCTGGGTGGTGTGACACTGGAGGACCCCACTGACCTGGAGATCATCGTGGTGGACCAGAACGACAACCGGCCACTCTTCCGGCAGGATGTGTTCACAGGGCGCGTGGTGGAGGGTGCTGAGCCAGGTCAGACCAGCTGGGGGGGTGCTGGGGAAAGAGGAGGATGAATCAGTCCCGGTGCTGGCACCCACCATGGTGCTCCTGTGGCCACAGGGACCTGCGTGATGATGGTGGATGCCACTGATGCTGATGACCCCGACACGGATAACGCAGTGGTGCGGTACTCCATCCTGGAGCAGGGTGCTGGGGGCATGTTCAGCATCAATGCAACCACTGGCGAGATTTGCACCGCACGGCCTGGCCTTGACCGTGAGGTAGTGGGCACGTGTGGCACCAGGGTGGCACTGGCACTGTGGACTGGGAGATGGTAGAACCACAGCTCCAGCCATGGGCAGACCCAGGCACGGGGATGCAATGGGTGGCCTCTGGGAGACCTCTGGGCTGCTTGGGGTGCTGAAGGGGCTCAGCACCGGCCCCCTCCTTCCCTGCAGACCATGGGGGTGTACAACCTGACGGTGCAGGCAGCTGACATGTCCGGGGATGGGCTCACCACCACCGCCATGGCCATCATCTACCTGGAGGACATCAACGACAACCCTCCCGAGTTCACCAAGGAGGAGGTAGTGGCTGGGGCAGGGTGGGTTAACACGCAGGGTCAGCAGCACCCCAAGGGAGCAGACTCCATCCCCACATCGCTCCCCCCCCAAAGTTCTCCATGGAGGTGGAGGAGCAGGCGGTCGGCGTGGACGTGGGCAGGGTGTTCGTGCACGACAAGGACCTGGCCGGCTCACCCAACTGGCTGGCCAAATTCACCATCCTGGAGGGCGACCCCGAGGGCGCCTTCGCCATCCACACCGACCCCCACACCAACGACGGCGTGCTCTCCGTGGCCAAGGTGGGCGCAGGGCAACCGGCTGGGTCGGGATGTGGGGGGGTCCCGTGGGTCGGGTTGACCTTGGGCCCCTGTCTGCAGCCGCTGGACCACGAGGTGCGGGACCGCTTCGAGCTGACGGTGTCGGTGCAGAACGAGCAGCCTCTGGAGCCCACGGCTCCCACCAGCCCCCGGGCGCTGGCCACCGTGCGGGTGCGGGTGCGGGATGTCAATGAGGCACCCGTGTTCCGGGAGAACCCGCGGCGGATCAGCGTGCTGGAGGGGACCCCCCCAGGCACCCCCGTCACCACCTACACTGCCAGCGACCCCGACACGCACCAGCTCCAGACCCTCACGTGAGCCCCAGAACATGGGTCCCGGCACCCTTTGGCCGTTAGTGGGTGTTTTGGAGGGTGCAGTCATTCCCCCTCCCTCTGCACCCACAGCTACACGCTGCTCTATGACCCGGCGGACTGGCTGCGGCTGGACCCCCACACCGGCACCGTCCGCACCAAGCGGGAGCTGCTGCACCCCTCCGCCTTCCTGCAGGGCGGCTGGTACATCGCGCTGGTCCTCGCCCGCGATGACGGTGAGCGGACCCCCCCCCACAAAGCCACGTCCCCCGACCCCGCTCCATCCATCCCGCCCTGACCTCCGCGCTCTCTGCCCCCAGCCGAGCCCCCGCTCTCGGCCACCGGCACCCTCTCCATCGAGATCCTGGAGGTGAACGACCACGCTCCGGTGCTGCAGCCGCCGGCGGCGCTGCTCTGCGGGCGGCCGGGACGCGGCGGGACCCTGCTCCTGGGGGCCACGGACGATGACCGCCCCCCCCACGGCGCCCCCTTCCACTTCCAGCTCAGCCCCCAGCACCCGCAGCTCGCCCGCAACTGGAGCATCTCCCGCTTCAACGGTAAAGGGACCGGACCGGGCTGCGGGTGCTGCTGCATCGGGGGCGCTGGGGGACCCCCGCTCAGCCCCGCTCCCTGCCCGCAGTGACCCACGCCGTGCTGGCCGTGCTGGCGGAGCTGCCCGAGGGGCTCTACTCGCTGCCGCTGCTGGTGCGGGACTCGGGGACCCCCCCGCGGGAGCAGCAGCAGCTCCTGAACGTCTCCGTGTGCCACTGCGGCCGGGAGGGAACCTGCGAGGACAGCGTCCTGGCTGCCGCCACTGCCGGCGCCGGCATCACCCTCGGGGCTCTCGTGATCATCCTCGGCAGCAGCATCCTGCTCCTTGGTGAGTGAGACCCCCCCCAGCCCTCCATCCTGCCCCCAGCCGGCACCCCAGCCCTGTGCACTTCCGTGCAGTGCTGGTCCTGGCCACCCATCCTGAGCCCTACCAGCACAATCCGTCACCTTGTCACCCCATCATGGTCCTGGCCTCCCCACACAGTCCCTGCCCATGTCCCAAATCACCCCATCCCGGTCCAGAGCACCCCAACCTCTCCCTCCCACATTCCCCATCACCCCATCCCGGTCCAGAGCACCCCAACCTCTCCCTCCCACATTCCCCATCACCCCATCCTGGTCCAGAGCACCCCAACCTCTCCCTCCCACATTCCCCATCACCCCATCCCGGTCCAGAGCACCCCAACCTCTCCCTCCCACATTCCCCATCACCCCATCCTGGTCTAGAACAACCCAACCTCTCCCTACCCGCATCCCTCACCACCCCATCCTATTCCAGAACACCCCATCCCACTCATGCCTCCCAACACTGCCCCCCAGCAACCCCTTCTGACCTATTCTAAGACACCCCCCAACCCTTTCCCTCTTCACCCATCCCACCCCATTGCTCCCAAGTCCCTTCCTGCATCCCCACCCCACTCCCCCAGCCCCACCAGCACCCTCCTCACCCCCCGTCCCACCGGCTCTGGCTCCCCTGGCCTGGCACCCATGGGCGCTGTGCCCGCAGTGCTGGTGGGGCTGGGGGCCGCGCGGGTGCGTGGGCGCCGGCGGGCTCTGCGCAAGGGGCTGCTGCAGCGCTCGCGGGACGACCTCCGGGACAACATCCTCAACTACGACGAGCAGGGCGGGGGCGAGGAGGACCAGGTCAGCAGGACCCGGGGACACCCCCGGGTTGGGGGGGGGGGGTCCATCCCGGCCCCACACCGCTGCTGACCCCATCCATGTCCGCAGGATGCCTACGACATCAACCAGCTCCGGCACCCCGAGCTCTTCTCGCCCCGGGTGAAGCCGCCGCTGCGCAGGGACGCCCCGCTCAGCTCCGCCACCCCCCTGGCACCCCGCAAGCTGCCCAGTGGCCCCTCTGACATCGAGGACTTCATCAACGAGGTGGGGACAGGGCTCAGTGCCCCATCCTGCCCCCAGCCCCCAGCCCCAGTGGGGTGACGGTGCCCCTCTGTCCCTGCAGGGGCTGGAGGCGGCTGATAGCGACCCCAGCGTGCCCCCCTATGACACGGCCCTCATCTATGACTACGAGGGCTCAGGCTCCGTCGCCAGCCCCCTCAGCTCCATCGTCTCCAGCCTGACGGATGAGGACCAGGACTACGACTACCTGACGGAGTGGGGGCCACGCTTCCGGCGCCTGGCCGACCTCTATGGGCAGTAGCAGGGATCGGGGGGGGGGGGGGGGGGGGGGGTCACCCCACTGTCCACTGAGGGGTTGGGATGGGGAACCAGCAGTGGAGATCTTGCACACGTAGGTGCACAGGATGCCCGGCTGCAGCAGCTTTGCATATGGACACGCACAAGATGCAGGGGCTTTGCACATGCGCGTGCACCGAGAGAGGCCTCAGTGCAGGGATTGGCACACCTGCACACACCATGGACCCCATGCCCAGCAAACCCCAGGAAGGCAGAATGTGGGGACATGGGCAGCCCTGTGGAGGGCAATGCCCCGGGGATAAGCCCCATAGAGCTGGGGACCCCCACTGCCCCCATAATAAAGATCCCAGAGAAGGGGCCGGTGGCAGGGGCACTCTGCGGGGCCCCGACCTCACCAGCCGCCCATAGAAACAAGGCACTTTTATTGGCAGCCCGCGAGCCTCTGGTGCAAGCACCCCGGGGGGGGCATCACCCCTGCCCCAGGATTCTCAGCAAAGCTCCTCGTGGGGCAGGATCCACCCCCACCGCGGGGTTGGCTTGCTGCTCCCCCCATCACGTGTGTTCCGGTGCACCCCGTCATCCCCGTGAGCACCCAAAGATGGGGGGTCCCAGCACCGTGTTCAGCAGTGGGGAGACTCCAGTATGGGGTGGGGGGCACAGCTACATCTCACTGGGGGTGACCGTGGAGCCCGTCATGGATTTGGCGGAGGAGGTGAGGTTGGAGTAGTGTTGGCTGCCCGGGGTGGCGAGCAGGGGCACGTGGTCCTCGCGGGGTGGTTGGTGGAAGAGGGGGGACCGGCGCTGCTTCTCACCGTCCTCCAGGGACTGAGGCAGGCTGTGGCCCTGGCTCTCTGGCAGCAGCATGATGCTGAGGATGCTGAGGATGGTGAAGGAGGCGAAGACGATGTGGTGCAGAAAGAAGCCACGGCTGTTGGAGATGGCGGTGATGGGGGCTGCTGCCTTGCCCACGAAGCTGGCGCCCGCAATGAGGCCCAGCCCGGCACCTCTGTGGGGGAAATGCACTTAGAGGGGACCCAGGGGACCCTGTCCGGGTCACCCAGGGGTAGCATGAGGGACGTGGCAGCTCCCCCCCTTACCTGACCACAGTGGGGAGGACCTCGCTGGCGAAGAAGATGCTGAGCATGGTGACGGCGTGTGACGTGGTGATGCCAACCACAGACAGGGTCAGGACAATGAACTCCAGCAAGTCTGGGCGAGGGGGAAAAGCATCATCAGGGGTCAAATCCTGCACACAGCCCACCCGAAGCATCCTGTTCCCAAACCTGCCCAGGAGAGCAGGGGAGCCCTGCGCCCATCCTTACACTGGGTGAGGGCCAGCAGCAGGAGGGAGCAGATGCCGGTGAGGACGGTGCAGAGCAGGAGGATGGCGCGGCGCCCGAAGCGCTCGGCTGTCAGGAAGACGAAGAGGCAGGCGGTGGCCTCGGTGCCCACCAGTGTGAAGTAGGAGGAGAAGAAGTGGGGCAGGTGCGGGGCCAGGTTGCGGGTGAAGCAGTGGTGGATGCCGGCGCCGATGAACCTGCGGGACAGCGGGATCAGGGGGGCTGTGGCAGGACCCCCCTCGCCCCCCGGCACCTTTCCCCTGCTCACGCTGTGAAGCCGAGGATGACGCTGTTCTTCCATATGACCCGGGTGCCGAAGATCTCGCAGACAGCGTGGTACCGGGGCTTCGGGGAGCCCTCGGACAGGGACCGCAGCTCTGCAGGGACACGGGGACCCGGGTTAGGGCCAGCACCATGGCACCACCGCACCACTCTGCTCTGCGGAGGGCACGCACCGGCGCAGAGGCTCTGCTGGTGGCAGGAGCTGTGGTCGGAGCCGCTGCCCTTGCCCAGTGCCTGCAGGGTCTTCCTGGCCCTGTCCAGCTGCCGCGTGGCCAGCAGCCAGCGCGGGGACTCCAGCAGCAGCACCAGGCACCTGCGACAAGAGGGTTGAAGTCACGGGGCCCCCCAAGGGCCTGCCCCGACCCCTTCCCGGCCGCAGAGCGGCTCAGCACGGAAACCCTCCACTTGGAGCCTGAGCAAACATTTACCCGGGCAGGGTGCGCTGCGCTGGGCACGGCTCAGCGCCAGCCCCCGGGCTCAGCTCAGCCCCAGTGCAGGGGTACCCCCCCCCCCCCCCCCACCACACCCCACCCTATGCCGCGGTCCTTACCACCAGAAGGCAGCCATCAGAGCCAGGATCGTGGTGACAGCGCCCTGCAGCACCCGCCAGTGCCGGCACAGCACGGCCAGCCCCGGCAGCAGCAGCTCCCCGGCGATCCAGAAGAAGCTGGCCACTACGGTCACCCCTAGGCGGTGTGGGGGGTCACACATCTCCAGCCCTGCAGGGGGGGCACCGTGGGTGCCATGGCCATGGGGTAGCCTGCACCCCGGAGCATCCTCGGTGCTCGGGCACCATGGACCCCATCGCCACACTCACGCGCAACATAGAGGGAGAGGAAGGCGCCCGCCAGAGCGGCCCCGAAGAGCAGCCGGGCCACAAGCACCACGGTGAAGTCCGAGGCCAGCGCCACACCGATTCCCAGCGGCACCGCCAGTACCAGGGACACCACAAAGGCCGTCCTGCGGCCGAACCTGCCGGGGGACGGGGCCGTGAGCGGGGCTGGGGCCGGGACCCCTGCTCTGCGTGGGGAGGGAACCCCCCGGGGACCCCCGGTACCTGTCGCAGGCCAGGCCAGCCGTGATGCTGCCCAGCGTCCAGCCCAGCAAGTGTGTGGTCTGCTCCAGGGGCACCTTCCAGCGCGAGTGGCACACGAGATCCCACTGCGGCGAGGGGGGACACGGGGGGGGGGCGGCATCAGCACGGCGGTCCCGGCAGAAACACCCCCCCCCCCCTCCGCTGACCTTGCTGGAGCCAGTGAAGCCCCGCGGGGGGGGGCATAGGGGATGGTCCTTAGCTCCCTGTAGCCCCCAAAGCGCCTCCCCGTCCGTCCCGTCGAGCACCCTCATGGTCCCGTCCGTCCCCCTCCCATCCCAGGACACCCCCCAGGGCTCCCCGCGCACACCCAGGGCTTCGCTGGGGTCCCCCCTCCCTCAAACCCCTTCACCCTCCCGTACCCCCCCCCCACCCCTCCATACCCCCCGCACCCCCCGGACCTGTGTGACGAGGTTGGAGCGGAGGCCGGCGGCGGGAAGGGCATAGTGCCAGCCTCGCGTGCAGGGCCCGGTGCCGTTGGGGCCGGCGGCGGCGGTGCTTCGGTACCGGTAGAGCTGACAGGGGCTCCAGCCGCCGCGGAGCCGAGGGACGGCTGCGCGCAGGAGCGCGACCCCCGCCAGGCGGCGGAGCGGCGGCGGCAGCAGAGCGGTGTCCGGGCGGCAGCGGTGCGGGGGAGCGGCTCCCAGCGCCCAGCCCAGCGCCCAGCCCAGCGCCAGGACCAGGCACGGAGCCCACCCCCCCGCCGCCAGCCGACCCCGCGGCCGCCAGCCCTCAGACGGCATCGCCCGTCGAGGCAGGCGCAGGGGCAGGCGGGCGGGCCGGCACCGGGCAGCGCTGCCGGGCGAGGCTGGCTCTGAAGCGGGCCGGACGCCGCGGGGACGGCCAGAACCAGCCGGGCACAGGCCCGCCCTCCTGGCGCTGACCCTGCCGCTCCCCGGCGTTCTGCCCTGGCAAGGGCAGCCCCGGAAGCTCCGGTTCCACCCTCCAGGACTGGTCCAGCCCACACCTGGGTCTCACGCTCGGACCGTCCCGTCTCGTCCCCCCCGTCCCTGTTCGCTCCCCCGGCCCGGTTCACACTCACGCCCCCTCCCTGCTCGATTCGATTCCCCGGACCCGGTTCACCGCCCTCCCACCTCGGGCCGGTACCCCCTGAACTCAGTTCGCCCCCCACAGCCTGATCTACCTCCTCACAAGCCAGCCCGGCTCACCCCCAAGGCCGGGCAGTGCCAACCCAAGCCCAGTTCCCAACTACAACCCGGGTCTGCGCCCTCCAGCCCGATTCCCCCCCCCTTCCCCTTCAAGCTGGGTTCACTCCTCACCCTCTATGATGCTCCAGGCCAAGGAGCGCCCTTGGCACCGGGGATGCCAGGACCCAGGCGTGCGCACCCACAGATGCGCCTGGGTGCACCTATGTATTAAAGGAGGCTGGTGGGGTCTGGTCCCTCCCCTGGGAAGGTGGGGTCAGAGCTCCCCTTGCATCCACTATCGGCAAGGCAGCCAAGTCAACAAGCCTTTTGTTTTGCCCTCCTCACGATTTATTTAACAATCACCGTCTCTGAAGGCCAGCCGGGCTGGCCTGGAGCGCCACTGCTGCAAAATCCTATCTCTGCTTGCTTTTGGCCTCTCTCCGTGGGAAGCCGATAGCCGAAGGGGTGGTAGGGCTGCGGTGGCACAGAGTGAACTGAAACAGGGGAGATTTAGGTTGAGGATAAGGAAGCTCTTCCCTGTGAGGGTGCTGAGGCGCTGGCACAGGGTGCCCAGAGAAGCTGTGGCTGCCCCATCCCTGGCAGTGTTCAAGGCCAAGACGGA
The DNA here is from genome assembly GCF_028554395.1 of Pezoporus wallicus. Classification (NCBI taxonomy): domain Eukaryota; kingdom Metazoa; phylum Chordata; class Aves; order Psittaciformes; family Psittacidae; genus Pezoporus; species Pezoporus wallicus. Next base: position 255,510 of record NW_026636904.1, read on the forward strand.
CACAGGGGCTTGGAGCAAGCTGCTCTAGTGGAAGGGGTCCCTGCCCGTGGCAGGGGTTGGAACTGGGTGAGCTCTAAGATCCCTACAACCCAATCAACCCAAAGCAGTTTGTGCTTCTGT